>NW_009622664.1:0-272 GCF_000690535.1 Cariama cristata
AGCTCCATCTCCCCAGGCTGCTTGGCCAACAGCGGAAATCTGGGACCCCCCCATCCCCACCCCAGGGATCCCCATCTCTGCTCCATCCACCACCCGCTGCGAGATGGCACCAGCCCGCGGGATGTGGGGATACCCAGCCCTCCCGCCGTGCCGCGGGTGGCCAGAAGGCAGCATCCCCTCCCGCCAGGTTCATGGCAGGCACCGGCGATCGCCGGGCCCCTGCCCGACCGGATCCCGCCCCCCGTGAGACTCCGTGGGGAAGGGGGGGGGGA
>NW_009622664.1:318-8696 GCF_000690535.1 Cariama cristata
CCCCCCGCCAGGTTCATGGCAGGCACCGGCGATCGCCGGGCCCCTGCCCGACCGGATCCCGTCACCCGTGAGCATCAGTGGTGAAGGAGCGGGGACGGCCGAGCCCAGGACTGGAGAGGGGTTCCTACAATTCCCACCCATTTGGAGTCAAATAGCCAAAATTTGTGTCTCTTCTATCTGCCATGACCAAAACCCATCTTGGGAGCTGAGGATCAAGTTGGGTCCCCTTCCAGCATGGTTTTTTTTTTTTTCTTTTTTTGATCCAAAGCTACTTGAGAAGCCAGAAGAAGCATTTGGAGATGGTGATGGTGAAATCAGAGAACGGTTTGGGTTGGAAGGGACCTCTAAAGGGACTATCCTGGAGCCGCTGGACCAGAGGTTCATCCGGTCACCAGCTCCGATTCCTGGAAAGGGAATACAAAACCAAACCCACAGAGGACTCACAGGCCAGGAGAAGTTCAAGGACCTCTCGCTTACGGCCAGCCCCAGCAGAGGTGACGCTGAACCTGCAACAAAGGTGTCAAAACTCATTTCGTGTTGGGTCTCATGCTGGATTTCCGTGTGCCAGGGAGGAGAGGATGGCGGTAATGGCACCACCGCGCTCGCTGCACCTCTGGGAGGGCTGTCGGATGAGTTCCTCGCCCACCTTTCAACAAGGAGACTCATCAAGGGGAAAGGAACAAAATAATAATAAATAGATGGGTTGCATCATCGGCAAGGGCCAAAGCCACCGGGCAGCGGTTTCTCTCTTACCTTTAGTGTCATTCACCGGATCCATGTGCCTGTAAATATATCCTTCTAGGTAGGAATGAAATTTGGGAGTGGGTGGGAAAAAGGCCAAACAAATGGCCATGAGCTCCCAGCCCCGGGCCAGGCTCTCGTAACGGAAGTTCTCGGTGGTCTGCCGGCACAGTTGGATGTAGAGCTCGTCTCTCAGACCCTGCATGCTCCAGCCTTTGGTGGCGATTTCCAAGGCCACGTTGAGTTGGTCCGTCTTGGCCCGCCGGTCCCCCATGTACATCTGAATCAGTTTAAATATCTCGCACGCCTCCTTCTTGACGTTGCGGTCGTTGGTCATGATCATGGGTTTCTTGATGGACTCGCTGCTCCAGGCCAGCATGTTGGCGATGGACACCTTCCTGCGGAAGAGCCCCTGGGTGTGCTTGTTGAAGTGCTTGGAGGCCCAGTTCTCAATGTCCGT
Source organism: Cariama cristata (assembly GCF_000690535.1). Lineage (NCBI taxonomy): Eukaryota > Metazoa > Chordata > Aves > Cariamiformes > Cariamidae > Cariama > Cariama cristata. Next base: position 1,520 of record NW_009622664.1, read on the forward strand.
CTCCGAGGAGGGCTTCCGCAGGTTGAAGGTGGGGAAGACACAGCTGGCGCTAGGCATCATGTTCCGGGTCTGTCTGCTGCTCTCGAACTGGGCGCAGGCACCGAGATCCTCCGACTAGGAGACAACAGCCAGACAAGTCAATGTTACTAACAGCATGGCCACACCGCCAAACCAACCAACCAACCAACCGACCAATCAAGCAGCCAACAAACCAACCAATCAACCAACCAACCAAAAACCCAACCAACAAGCAAACCAACCAACCAACCAACCACCAACCAACCAACCAAAAAACCAACCAACAAACCAATCAACTGACCAACCAACCAACGAACCAACCAACAAATCAACCAATCAAGCAACCAACAAACCAACAAACCAACCAATCAACCAACCAACAAATCAATCAACTGACCAACTGACCAACCAAAAAAACAACCAACAATCAACCAACTGTTGCAGCATTAAGAGGTCACCCCACGCTCGCACCAAAAGCTACGTCCTCTCCAAGGAGCTGCTCCTCAATCCCATCATGGGCAAGCGGAGCCGGCCCGGTGCCAGCGGCCAAGGCAGATTGTGGCACCGATCAGCATCAAGAGGGAGGGGACCAGTGGGGATAAGCAAAGCCACCCAACAGCTGACGGGCTGGATTCCCTTCGTGCCTGGCACTCTGGTCACTCAGGCTTTGCAGTCATGGACAGACGAAGCTGGTGGCTGTTAATAACGTGGGGTAAGCAAAGGGGAAGCGGCTTCGGGCTCCACCAGTCCTTTGGGCACACCAGGGAGGGGACACACTTACCTGTAACCCCCCAAATAACCCCCTCTCCCCAAAGTCACGTTCAAGCGTGGTTCTCCAGCGGCCCTATACCCAGGAAGAGGCTGATGGCTCCTCCAAGCCATGAGCAACATGGATCTTGTTTCTTTACATCCCATGTGCTGAGGGACACAACCTGCCCAGGATCCAAGCTTGCCTGCAGAGCGCCCAGCCGAGAAGGACCTCCGCAGAGCAAAGGGTACCCCTGCAGACCAGTGTCCTTCTACTACTGGGACCGGCACAGCTTATGGATATCACCCCAGGAGATGAAGGGACACCCAAACAGCTGATGCCCAGCATGGTGAAAGGCAAACAAGGACACCTGGGATGGACTGCTCCCTGGTCCTGCAGCCAGCCAACATGCCTTCATCATCTGTCAGCTTCCTCTTCCGCAAGTGCAACGCCCAGGTCAGCATCACCTGGGTTTGGTGGCCCTGGGGACGTGACCCATGGGCAGGCAGGAGTTGAGACCTTCCCTTGGCAGGGAAGGACACGCCACATCATCCAGAGGAGATGTTGCTGTCCCCACCAGGCACCGGGGAACCTTGCTGGTGGCCTCGAGCAGGGACCATGCGCAAGGTGGCTGCAGCCGTGCCACGGCCTTGGGGCTGGGCTTTAGATGAGGAACAGAAGAAGAGAAGCAGGAGGCAGAACCAAGGTGGAAAAAGTCAGGGCCACATGGAGGTGGCAAGTCCAGGAGGGGACAAGGAAGCCACCCAAAGAGCCACCAGAGCTGTTGGTAGACAACTGAGCCTCTGCTTCTTCAAACAAGTCAAGTTTCTTGTCTCCTCGCTCAACAGCTCATCCCTTCGCAGTGCTGAGGTCTCCTCTTTCCATTGACGTTGCTCAGCTCCCATCTTGCACCACGGTGATGATGGCAGGGACCTGGCCGTGGGGACATGGGAGCTTCACCCCTCGAGGGACCCAGTCCCTCTGTTCCTATGGAGGCCACATCACCCGGAAGGTCCCTTCTGTGTCCTCCAATCTTAGGAGCAAGGCTGCTCTAAGGCTTCTCGCTCAGCAGCCATTGCTGCCCTGGCTCTTCCAAAAACCGATCCACGAGCTGGGCCACAGCCACCCTGTTTGTCCAGGGCACCCAGGGAGAAGCAAAGGACCACGTCAGCTGGGGACATCAGCCTTCTCCAGCCAAGTCCACCCCAGCGGACAGCGTGGTCAGGCCAGGGAGTGACACAGGCAGCAAAATGTGATGGATCCTCTGCTGCTAGTGCCAATATAAAATTAGCTTCAGCCCTAATTAGCACAGTCCTAAATGAACTGGGGGAAGCCTAAGGCTACGACAAAGGGGATCGGCAATCGGGCGTCAACGGCAGCTGGCCATGACCTCTTGGCAGGGTGCTGGCATGGGGGCTGCCGCTGCCCGTCCCGTGGGGTGATCCTCCTTTCAGCTCAGGGATTACGGGAATGCTCAAACCCAGAAGCAAACTGAAGCGTGCTGTGGGGGAAGGAGGTCCTGGTGCCATACAGATGGGGCTTGGATGCACCCCAGTGCGGGGCCAATGTGGGGACACACCGTTGGTGACACCAGGCACACGTCCCCGTCTCTTCCTCTCCTCTGCCAGGTCTCTGCATCTCCCTGCATGTGATCCCCAGCGTCATTTTGCTCCCGTTTTCTTCTCTGTTTCTGGTACATCTTGCTGTCACAGATATCATGGTAACCCTCCGCACAAAGGTCTCCGTCAGGGCTGGCCGCAGGTCTGGGCCCATCGCAAGAGGCTTCTGCTTCAACCAACATTGAAGGTTCCCCAGCTGATGAGGGCGTAGGAAACCAAATTAAAACAACGTGACAATCTTAGACATGATCATTGAATGGTTTGGGTTGGAAGGGACCTTCAAAGATCATCTAGTCCAACCCCCACTGCCAGGGGCAGGGACATCTCCCAGGTTGGTCAGAGCCCCATCCAACCTGGCCTTGAACAATTCTAATGATGGGGCATCCACAACTTCTCCGGGGAACCTGGTCCAGTGTCCCACCACCTTGGCTGGAAATCTGCTCTTCCTGGAACGGGTGTCCCTGAGATTGAGGACAACAGCTGATGGGGTCAACCAGACAGAAACGCCTGGGCAGCGGAGAGGAGTCCCACCACATCCCGAGCTCCACGCAGAAGGTACAGGATCACTAATGGTGGCAGCTATTCCTCCTGGCCAACGTGAGCATCCAAAGCAGATTTGGAGCTCTCCAGTTTTGGGTTTGAACCTCCTCGTGCAGCACCGAGTGCTTGGGGACACCTGTGCATGGGGAATTTTCTTCTGTTGCCTTGGGATGCGACGCCTCTCCAATTTCCTTACACGTTCTCATGGGTGAAAAAGCATTTTCCAGATGATTTGCTGTTTCCCAGGTCCATGTCCAGGGTCTCTCTCCTCCTCGCTGATACCAAGCTTACCAAGCTCCATCTTCTAGGCAGTTTTCCAGGTCGGATTGCTCTCACCAGGGTAACTGTCCCTGCACACGGCATCATCATAGATTTAAAAAAAGCCATTATAGCCTTTCCTAGCGTCCTTACATCAACTCTCGATGCATCCAAAAGCCAATCAAGTGGTCTTACTCCAGGGACACTTGTCTTCACCTCCTCACCTCCACAGCCCATCTCTGGGCTCTTCTGGCTGGGGGCACGTGGGCAGCATCACTGTCCTTGCCCAGAGCAGGCACCACAGGTCAGAGGGGCAGATTTCGGGTGTCGGATGCCGGTGGGGAAAGGACACGAGAGCTGAAAGCCAGAAGTCAGGAGATGCTGAAGGGAAACATCCGAAGGGGGCTGGAAGATGGACAGAAGGTCCAGGGCAGAGCCCACGGAGGGCTATCAGCAGCAGGAGGGCTACACCATCACAAGAATGGTCCATGGCAGCCCCAGGAGCTTCTCTGGGATGGGAGCTTGGGGCAGGAGGGGTCTCCAGGACCAGGGCAGCTCAGTCCCAGAGAGGGGAGAGGCAACTCAGAGCCCTGGGAAGCAGATTCTGGAAAACTGGTGTGCTTGTGGCTGTTTCATCCCAAGGTTTTAAGGGACAACTTGCTAAGGAGCAACTTCTCTGAGGGACCACATTACTAAGGACCAACTTTGAGGGACCAGCTTGCTAAGGGGCAACTTCTTTGAGGGACCAGTTTGCAAAAGACCAAATCTGAGGGACCAGCTTGCTCTGGAACAACTTCTTTGAGGGATCAGCTTGCAAAGGAGCAAATTCTACGAGAAAGCAAATCTGGCAGTCAGGTCGGCAGTGCGGAGGCACGACCTGCGTGGGGTGCTGCCTGCGATCAGATGGGACAGTTTGCACTGGAGGGACGAAGCTCCCCAACTTACTTTCAGTCCTCACTGGGAAAAACTCCTGCTGTAACTGGAAGTCGCCTTGGGGGTACTGGTGGGTCCACTGATGGGTTCAGCCACCACTTGGATGGCTGGAGCTGGGGTGGTGGGTCAAGATCCCAACTCAAACGTGGCGCTGCCCGTTCCTGCTCACCGCAAAAGCCAAGGGCCAGCGGCGCTGCCCCGGCACCTCGAACCGCTACGGCTGGCAACAATCCGGCGAGCAAACCCTCATTTCTGGCAGAGGACCCCTTTGAAAATGGAAGCAGGTGGAGAGAGCAGAAAGGGGCTGATGTTCTCGGTGCCGTTTACCCACCCTGGCCATCTCCCCTCGCTCTGCAGAAGGGACATCCCTGCTCACGCATCTCCTCCAGCTGGATGGGGACCAGAGATGGCATTTTGGGTGTCCCCAGAATCCAGTGTTCTCGGAGGATGCTACGAAGCCTGGACTGAGCCACCGTGGGACTGCTAAAAGGGAAATCTTCCACACCGCCGCCGTCTGACGGTGCCGTGATGTGAAACGCAAGGAGATGAGTTATTGCACAGCACACAAGCCCCGTGCGTGTGCCAGGAGCACTGAGCACAGCCAGGGACGGGTGCTCGGGACTCCCCTGGGAGCCAGGTGGGGTGCTCAGGGTCCAGGAGCTGGCTCCCACCAAGCAGCAGCCAGACCGAGGGAGGAGAAGCAGCGCCTGAAGCCATGGCACAGAGCTGAGGCTGCCACGGTACAGAGGTGGCTGGCCCGGTGCTCGGTGGCTGTGAAGGCATGAGATTGCCCCGGGGACCATCCCGCTGGATCTGCAGCGGAGGCAGGGATTTAAACTGGCTTTACAAGAAGAAAGAGTTTTAACCAGGAGGGCGGCGGGGATGCCGCGTTGCCACATGGTGTGGTCTGCCCAACCTGGCGCGGCACCCGAGGAGATGCCACACGGTGGGTGAGGGTTGGCGGTGCGGAGCACGTGGTGAAGCCCCCCAACGCCGAGGACATCCCCAAGGACGTTACCTGAGATGGATGCAGGTAGGGTTCGGGAGAGGCCAGGTTCGTCTGCACCGAGACTCTCTTCTCCAGCAGGATCTGGGGGAAGCCCAGCTTCTCAAAGGTGTTCCTCTTCCAGTGCTTGTTCTCCTGCTGTGCCAACGCCTCATCCTCGCTGAAGGCTCGCACCACTGGACCCGGCATGGGCAAAGGGAGGGCACCGTCGCTCTCATAGCCCGAACCGTCTTTTTGGGAATCCCAGCTGCTCCGTTGTTTCATGTGGTAGTGGGCTTGCTGGGCTTCCCAAGCCAGGCGTGCCTGTGCCAGGAAGGGCTCGGGGAAGCCCCGTGCTGCCTCCGTTGCTTTCCGTACGGTTCATGGGTGACCTGTTGGGTCCTGGAGTGGCTCGTTCCTCACCCAGCATCTGCTCGCCCAACACCTCCCGGTCCCCCGAGCCGTCCGTGGAGGAGGTGTTGGGGTCGTGGGATAGGGAAGGCTTTCGGCTTTTCCTCTTTCTGGTGGAGGGTGAGTAGCCGGTGGAGGACAAGGTGTCCTGTTGGCTGGACCACGACATGGAGTCCTCGCCCTGGGCCACCTGGCCACCCGTTGGGCCAGGGCAGAAGTCAGGTCCCTCCATGCTGCTGTAGTCACCCGATTTGATGTCCAAGCGTTGGTCGCGGATCAGGCAGGGGCTGTGCTGCAGCGAGTAGGAGCCGCCGATGGGGTTGGGGGAATATTTGTGCCTCAACCCCGTCTTCATCTTGGGGCTGGAGCCCGACTGCTCGACGTAGACCAGTTGCCTGACGTACTCCTTGCCGGCGGGGCTGTACTCCAGGCTCATGAACCGGTCGGGACACTTCTGTTTGGTGAGCACCAACTGCTGGTAGGGCGAGTTGGAGCCTTGCTTGGGCGATTGCAGGAAGGGGTGAGGTTTACGGATGGGCGATTTCTGCGGCGAGCCGGCTTTGTAGCTGCCGCTGGCTTCGTACTGCATGTCCACGGGGGGTTCGTCATAGATGGGAGCCTGGTACTCCATGGGGGGTTCCTCGTAGAGGGGGGGCTCGTAGGCGTAGCGGGGCGAGGAGGGTTGCGATTCACTGGAGTGCTTGCGATGCTGGGCTTGGAGCGGGGAGCAGAAGGAGTCCCCCCGGCCGAGCAGCGGTGAGCAGCTGCCCACGTGCTCAGCCCTCTTCAAGAAGGGCGACTGCTTCCTCTCTGGGAAGAAAACAGAGTTGTCGGTGTCCGGGGCGAAGGTTTGTAGGTTGGGCGACTGTTGGCCTCCTGAAGGTCGCCGCGAACGGCTGCCTGGTTGGGTTTCGGGCGCGTAGCCATTGCCTTGGTGCATGAGGAAGCTGGGTTCGCGGTCGGTCACCTTGATCAGCATCCGCTCCTTGGTGCCGGCGTTCCATCGCAGGGAGGACGTCCTGCGGGGAGAAACACAGCGCCGCCATCAGCGAGCGAAGCCCCCCCATGCCCACAGAGGGACAGGTGCCCTTGTACCGCTGCCCCAGGACCCCCCAGACCCTCGGCCACAGCAGAGCCCAAAGGACGGACATGCCCAAGTACCCCAAACCTCTCCCGTCAGGTGGAAAGCACACCGGTGATGGAGCGACCGGGGCACTACCACCGTCCTAAACGCAGTGGCACCGGCCCGCAGCCCTCCCCAGCTCCCACAGACCTCAGCAACCCCCAGGGTGCATGAAGGAGGCGCAGGTTGGAAAGTCAAGCCCCAAAAAGCGATGACACCTCTTGGAGCACATCTCTAGGAGATAGTCAGCCCTGAATCAACCCTCCCTGCTCGTGCCTTGGTGCTTCTTGGAGCCGAATGAGGATGCATGGCAATCCTGGATGGGGGCAAGCCTTGGGGCAGATGTCCATGGGGTAACAGTTTCATGGGTGTTTGGGAACGCAGTTCTCACAGGGAGCGGGGATTGACCCCACCATGGTCCCCACCTGGGATTGACCCCTTGCTGGGATCTCTCATCCCAGGGAGAGATGGGGCTGTGCATAGGTGGCTGCTTCTTCTTGCCCTGGGATGGGAGAGAGGTGGGCCCATGTGAATCTCATGGA
>NW_009622665.1:0-7068 GCF_000690535.1 Cariama cristata
GTTTTCTTACTTTTACCTTTCCAGTTCTCGCCTCCATCCCACGGGGGGAAGTGAGTGAGCAGCTGTGTGGTGCTTAGTTGCCAGCTAGGGTTAAACCACGACAGTCCTTTCTGGCACCTGACATGGGGCTCGAAGGGTTGAGATAATGACATATCTGACCAGAGCACATTAAAACAAATTTTTTGTAAGCATTCATCATATTAGCTTAATAGTCACTGGTCACTATGTTGATTTATTTGCTCTCAGAGCTGTTGTGCGTGTTCTCAGAATTGTGTTGTGCAACATCTTACTGTGTATGTTCCCTGTTGTGCTGTTTATCATCTTGGAGGGCTGGGTTAAGGTTATCATCTTGATGTACTGTGTAACACTGGCTTGTGATATGATAAAATTACTGGTCATGAGACTAATCTGGTGTTTGTACTCATCATTGCCATCATCTCCATACTTCGGGAGTCATCTCTCAGAAACTATTAATAATTACACTCTTTACCTTCTCTCCTTGGAGAGCGAATCTATGGGGGAGACAAGGGGGGACAGTTTCCTCCACTACTTCACCTTCCCTTTCTCATTCACGTTCCCTTTCTCCTCCAGGCTAGTTACAATAGCTGTTGACAATTATGATGTTCAAACCAGCATGGTCCTATTGCTATGCCTCTGGAATGTGTTTCAGGTCTTGTTTAAGGTTAAACAACTGTTTAAGAATACCACCCAAAGATCTGTCCCAAGGCTGGATAGTCATGAGTGGCAGGGTATTTGGGATAGTATGTGCAAGTCCCCAGGACAGTGGGCACCGCCAATGTTTTGAGACTTTACACTTGAACAAGTGCAGAATCCAGAAAAACTAGTAAAATGTTTGGAAGAAGTGTGATGTCACCCTGACCGTTCCAGAGAGACACAAATCTCTGCAACATACTGAGGCGTGGCCCATGCCTACGGAGCCCTGTTCAGCACTATTCAGTACCCTCTAGAGGAATAGAAGGTCCCTGGATCTGACGACAAAATGAAAGGCACTACAGCAACTCCAACCCCAGCAACAGGTATTTCAGTTGAACCGGAGAACCAACCCATGCCAGTATCAGTCACCTTTATATACAAAAAGAAATAATGGAAATGAAAGTCAGCTCACCTATCAAGGGGAGAAACTCCTACTGAGAAGGGGAAGGAGGAAGAAGTGGACAACGCAGGCTACTCCGAAGCAGGGCCATCATGAGAAGGGGAGGAGGAAGAGACAGAACTCGTAAACAAGACGTTAACCACTCAATCCCTATCCCTGAGTGAGCTGAGGGATATACAAAAATATTTCAGCCACCGTCCAGGTAAGCACATTGTCACCTGGCCACTCTGGCGCTGGGATAACAGGGCCAGTAGCCTGGAATTAGAAGGTAGGGAAGTCAAGCAGCTGGTATATCACTTTCTAGGGAAGCGGACATTGACAAAGCAATTGGAAAAGGGACATCAGTCCTCAGCCTCTGGAGACGACTCCTGTCAGGTGTGAAGGAAAGATGTCCCTTCAAAGAATATGTTATATGTCATCCAGGCAAGCGGACCATCATGAAGAAATGTATTCAGTACCTGAGGGAATTAGCCATGCTGGAAGTGATTTATGATGACCTGGACAATGATCTGTTATCCAAAGGTCCAGACGAAGTCCAGCACGTATGACCCATTTGGTGGAAGATTGTACGGAGCGCACCATCATCCTGCGCTAACTCATTGGCAGAAATGACCTGGAAATACGGAGAGGTACATGCACTGGATAAATCGGCTGGCCAACTCTGGCAATGTGGAAAAAGTCTCTCTTCTTTCCTATGGGCCTGTATCCCAGCTGTGGAGAAACTGTCCCGTGAGTTCCAGCAATTCAGAGAGGGTACGCCCTAATCCCCACCTGTATGGACCACTATTTCAACTGTTAACATTAAGCATTCTTTTACTTAAGAGAGAGGGTATAGAAGGTAGCACACCGTGGGGCATCCTGTGGTTTTACTTGCCTGACATGAGGCAGTTGGATGGAAAATCTACCTCGACCCTAGGGGTATGGGTATGTGAATTGCAAGGAAAAACAATGACAAAAGGGGGTTCTTCCAGGAAAATTGCTGCTCCGGTTTCCAGTGGGTAGTTTCCTAGACAGAGTAGAAGGGTTAATCTTACTTCTGCTCTTAATGAAGGGACTTCTGGTTCATATTTACCAGAAATGAGTAACGAATACTGTGTCCAGGACCAGAGGGGACCTGCCTCCAGTCAGGTGGAGGAAGGGAACAACTGGGTTTACTGGACTGTGTGGATCCGATGGCCTGGCACATCAGACCTATGGGAGTATAGGGCTCTGGTGGACACCAGTGCACAGTGTACCCTAATGATATCAAGCTGCAAAGGGATAGAACCCATTTGTATTTCTTGGGTGACAGAGGGATCCCAACAGCTAACTGTATTGGAGACCAAAGTGAACCTAACTGGGAATGAGTGGCAAAAACACCTCATTGTGACTGGCCCTAAGTCTCCGTGCAGCCCTGGCATAGACTATCTTAGGAGAGGGTATTTCAAGGACCCAAAAGGGTACTGGTGGGTTTTTGGTATAGCTGCCTTGGAGATGGAGGAAATTAAACAGCTCTCTAACCTGTCTGGTCTCTTGAAGCACCATTCTGTTGTTGGGTTGCTGAAGGTAGAAGAGCAATGGGTGTCGATCGCTACCACAACAGTGCCCCAACAGCAATATCACACCAACCGAGACTCCCTGATTCCTATCCATAAGCTGATTCATTGACTGGAGAGCCAAGGAGTGCTCAGCAAGACTCACTCATCCTTTACCAGTCCCATATGGCCAGTGTGAAAGTCTAATGGAGAATGGAGACTAACTGCAGACTGTCTTGGCATGAATGAAGTCACGCTGCTGATGTGTGCTACCACGCCAGGCATGCTAGAACTTCAATATAAATTGGAGCCAAAAGCAGCCAAGTGGTATGCCACAACTGATATCACTAATGCTTTTTTCTCAAGATGGACATCGTCACATACTGATGGAGGTGATCAACAAAATCACAGCTATGTCTCCACCAACTAGCAAAAAGGAAACACAAGCTCTCTTAGGGGCTGTGGATTTTCAGAGAATGCACATTCAAATTACAGTCTGATTGCAAGTCCTCTCTGTCAAGTGACCCAGAAGAACAATGATTTCAAATGGGACCCTGAGCAACAGCAAGTCTTTGAACAAATTAAACAGGAAATTGTTCATGCAGTAGCCCTTGGGCCAGTCCAGACAGGGCAAGATGTAAAAAAACATGCTTTACACTGCAGCTGGGGTGAATGGCCTTACCTGGAGCCTCTGGCAGAAAACACCAGGGAAGACTCGAGGATGATGCCTAGGGTTTTGGAGTTGGGGATACAGAGAATCCAAGGCCCGCTATACTCCAACAGAAAAAGATATTCGCAGCATATGAAGGGGTTTGAGCTGCTTTGGAAGTGGTTTGTACTGAAGCTCAGCTCCTTCTGGCACACCAGTTGCCAGTGCTGGGCTGGATGTTCAAAGGGAGAGTCTCCTCTACACATCATGCAACAGATGTGACATGGAATGAGTGGGTCACACTGATCACAGAACGAGCTCGAATAGGAAATGTCAGTCTCCCAGCAATTCTAGAAGTGCTCATGGACTGGCCAGAAGGCAAATATTTCAGAATGTCACCAGAGGAGGAGGTAAGAGGCTCCACTGTATAATAAACTACCAGAAAATGAGAGGCAATATGCCCTGTTCACTGATGGGTGCTTTTGTACTGTAAGAAAGCGCCAGAGGCAGGAGGCTGCCCTATGGAGTCCTATATGACAAGTCACAGAAACTGCTGAAGGAGAAGGTGAATTGAGCCAATTTGCAGAAGTGAAGACCATCCAGCTAGTTTTAGACATTGCTGACTGAGAAAAGTGGCCAGTGTTCTAAATCTATACTAACTCACGGATGGTGGCAAATGCCCTGTGGGGGTGGTTACAGCAATAGAAGGAAAGTAACTGGTGTTGCAGAGGTAAACTAATCTGGGCTGCCGTATTGTGGCAAGATATTGCTGCCCAGGTAGAAAACCTGGTTGTGAAGGTATGTCATGTAGATACTTACCTACCCAAGAGTTGTGCCACTGAAGAATATCAAAACAATCAACAGGTAGACAAGGCAGCTAAGATTGAAGTGGCTCAGGTAGATCTGGACTGGCAACATAAGGGTGAACTATTTATGGCATGGTGGGCCCATGGTACCTCAGGCCATCGAGGAGGAGATGCAACTTATACATGGGTTCGTGACTGAGGGGTGGACCTGACTAAGGACAGTATTGCACAGGTTATCCATGAATACGAAACATGCACTGCAATCAAGCAAGCCAAATGGTTAAAGCCTCTGTGGTGTGGAGGACAATGGCTGACATACAGATATGGGGAGGCCTGGCAGACTGACTATTTCACACTCCCACAAACCCACCGAGGCAAGCACCATGTGTTTACAATGGCAAAACATATCCCGTGCCCCATGCCACCACCCAGAACACTATCCTGAGCCTTGAAAAGCGAATCTTATGGCGACATGGTACCCCAAAAAGAAATGAGTCAGACAATGGAACCTATTTTTGAAACAACCTCATAGACACCTAGACCAAAAAGCATGGCATTGAATGGGTATATCAGATCCTCTACCATGCACCAGCCTCTGGGAAAATTGAATGATGCAATGGACTGTTAAAGACTACATGGAGAGCAATAGGTGGTGAGACCTTGAAACATTGGAGTACATGTTTAACAAAAACCACCTGGTTAGTCAACACTAGATGATCTGTGAGTCAGGATGGCCCTACCCAATCAAAACTTTTAGAAGGGTGTAAAGTCCCTGTAGTGCGCATAAAAATAAGCTGGGGAAGATAGTCTGTGTTATTCCTTCCTCGGGATCTGGGTGTACTTAGTGGGTAATGTGGAAGGATGGGGAAGTCCAATGTGTACCTCAAGGGTACCACTCTCCTGTGCCACACAGAGCCTTTCTCCATTTGGCCTGTAGCTTAGACCACCATAAGGAAATGACAACCGCACACCTAGCATTGACTGTTTTCTCAAATTTTAAAGCTGCCATTGACATATTTCAATTGTAACTTCTTCATATACAGGAAATATCTTTTTTAGATACCTAAAACAGTGCTTTCCAGGAGCATGCTCTGGAGTTTGCAGAAGTGAAAGAGAAGTCCTCCTTTGACTTCGGTCCCCAAAGGTAGAAATACAATTGAAAGCAGCAGCTGTTGTAGAAGCTGTCTATATTTTGTGCTATTATGGAGATCTTTGAAGCATATGGGATGAATTTATTTTTATGAAAATTCACTGTATCAGAAACCCTGATAAATATGGCACAGCTAGAGCAGGATTGAATGTTCCTAGAAAATGCTTGAATTTCTTTTTTGAACTTGCAAGATGAAAAGATCTTCGGTGTCTGGGAAGTTCTGTGGGTGGCAGGACAGAACCAGATGTTCGCTGAACCCTCATTGATGTTCTTCCTCTATATTTTTATTAAAATGGGAGATGAGACAACACAGTCTGAAAGTTTGGATATGGAGGATCAACAGATTTATGGATAGACTGAGCAACACTTTTCTCGCGTACTATATTGTGAAGCTATGGAAAGCTTTAATTAATTAGACCCAATGGATTCTCTCAGCATCTCTGATGCTTTGGAAGAAAATAACTTAAGAGCACTCTTGGAACTTGCTCTTCTCTGCTCTTGTAAACATGACTACCCAGTGATGAGAAATAATAAAAAAAAATTAAAATGAGATTTTTATATATGGGGATTTATTCCTTCTATGTCTTTCGAAGACACTTTTTAGAGTTTGTTCTGTCTCCTAAACGTCCTCCTCCTCCATGATTATCTGAACGGATTATTCTGTATTCCACTGAGATCCATACATAACAATGTACATGTTAGAAATGTATCCTTTTCATTTTGCTAGTCAGCTGTTAACACCTTTAAGGTTTTTCAATGTAGTGTACATTATGGACATATGAAAAGCTCTGTCTACCACCACGAGAATCAAACACTCATCTGTCTTTTCCCAAGCAGTATATTATCAGAAGCTATAAGCAAGTCTTTTAGCTTGATTTTTTGGAGCAGGAGCTAGCAGAGGTTTATACTTTCTTTTTCACAATATTCTACTCGCCATCTTAATCTGCTGTAAGCAAAGGTTTACTGTGATCTAGAGGTTAACTGGCTCTTCTGCTGCATGAATAAGGATGTCTGAGTGCCATGAACTGTAATGTTAATGAGTACAATACAACGTGTCTATGGGTAAGAAAATTATTTTCTTTATTGTAGCAATCACTAGGACAAAGTCTATGCATATGTGAAAAGTCAAGTGCTTTATGCATGTGGTCTCTGAACTTAAATATTTGGGGTTTATTATGCATCTCGTAGTTAATTTTGAAATTGAATCCTGATTTTCCTTTTTTCTGAAAGAGGAAGCAGGTGTGTTAAAATGCGGCACAGCAAATTACATACTTTATCAGAGATGATACTAAGAGTGGAATTTTGAATAATTATTTTATTTTTTTGTTACAAAGTTGTAAATTAGTAGGTGACCTGATTTTTTTTTTTTTTAATGTTTTAGTCTGAATAAAATGTTTAATCTCATCTAGGGCCAGTGTTTCTTTTATAATTTTCAAACTTTATGGAGATTAATTAAAAATAGAAATGCAATTCCTAAGGCAACATAATTTGAACTGGTAATTGGAGTACTTCACTTAGATATTCATGTCAAAGCAAAATTAGGATACTTTTTAAAATAAAAAAACCTTTTTGCTTGAAAAAATTCAGCGGAGCAGAGGTTTATTTCCTAAACATTTGATCAACAAAAATATGTGTTTCTATGATTTTGGGTTTTTTTGGTAATAAGATTTCAGAAAAAGCCAAAAAGTGCCTGTTTTCAGCAATAAAACTTTTCTTAATTTGTAGACAGATGGTGAATTTCATGTGTGCTCTATTCTTTATCTCTCTTTTAAATGAATTGGCTTTCATTTTCTTCTCTTGCAGTGTTCAATGAGTAGTGATATTCATCTTAGATT
>NW_009622665.1:7084-14517 GCF_000690535.1 Cariama cristata
ATCTGATTAAGGCAGAGGCCCTTAGGAGAGACTGTGGGTGTCGGAGTTCTGAAGGAAACACCTGCAGACTTGGATGAGACATGCAGCCACCTGCAGACAGAGCTGACACATGCACGGAAGGATTTTCCTCCCCTTTTTCATCACAGCATCTTTTGCAGTGTCTTTTGCCATGTTGTCTGTCATTGCCTTTCATGTGCACCTTCCTTTATTTTTAAGTTCAGAGATGAAAGCACCTGCCTTAATGGTAGTCCTTGCCATTGTCTTCTATGTGGACAGGAGTAAATATTTCTCTTTGCGCTTCAGTTCATTGCATAGACTAGTAAGTTCTTCCACCCTGAAGATGTTAATAGGCTCCTAGATAGCTACACATTTGCAAAGAGAGGCATTATAATGCTTTATTAAAGTATCAAGAATCATGACAAATAACTATAATTCCCACACATGGCATTATTACACTGAAAATTGCACACCCAGCTTGGATCAGGCATTCATTCAGTGCCTTTAATTGCAGCTGAACTTCAAAGGATGCAGCAGGTATACAGGAATTTATCCTTATGTCTGTGAAGCGGTATTCAGGAGCACTCAGCATCCAAACTGTTGAAAACTATTTTGAAAATCAGCAAAAAATATCTGCTGAAAATCAAGACTCAGCATAGACTTTATAAAATTTGGAATAACATTTTTAAAAACCTTACTTAGTTAAAATAACTTGCTAAAGGTCCTTAAGATCTATCTGCAGCATAAACGCTTCCAAAAAAATCTATCTATACTAAACAACTATTTACAGATATTACTGTCTGTAACAGTTGTAAACAAATGGAAAACATTCACAAAGTTGGCATCATCTACTGACTTGGCCTGTAGTCATTTTCAGAGCATGCCTAATACTGAGTGAGTGAGAAGTATAACACAAGCCAGCTGGGTTTTTCTGTAGCTTTTAAGTGAATTTGGTTGGAAACAAGGATCGAATTCTGTACTCAAATAAAAAAGATTTTACTTTGTAAGATTACGTCTTACCCACTAACCTACAGGTTGGTGAAGCTCCCCAACATCTTCTATTCAAGTGGAACAAATGCCTTACGGTCAGAGAGTAACAGGAAGTATAACCCTGAATTTCACTCACTTCTCAACAAAAGGAGTCCTTACGCTACCTATTCACTTATTGTTTAAACTGCCTTCAGAGAAAATACGTGAAGATGACAGACAGAAAAAGTGGAACTCAGATCTTTCTCTTCCTACTCTGTAGTTCCCACTGCTATTCTGGAGAAGATTCATGCACTCACTCCTCATCACTCTTGTTAAGGTAGACCTAGAGCCCTGAATTAAGTCCCTGAACACAGAGGTGAAATGCACAGCAACAAAATTCCCAGAGCAGAGGCTGCTGAACAAAGAGAAGTTCATTTCAGTCAGTAGGAACTCTCAGACGTAGACCTGGCAGCTGACTCAAGTGTAGGCACCTCAGTTAGACGGGGTCACAGCTTGAGAAATGGCACCCACATTTGGACATTTAAGCTATTTGACCACAGACAATTGAAGGAATTTATTTTTTTTTAAATAGGAAAATTTGCTGCCTTTAAATACCTCACTGGACTCTGAGCCCCAGCATAGTTCCATTTACCTGACTGCTGACTGCATTTTTTTAACTGCCTTTGGCTGACTTCCAGTTCCTTGTCCTGCAGGATTTTTTTTGAGAGCCATCCCTTCTGAGCAATGAGCCAATCCTTTCTTTTTCTAAGGTACAGATAAGACAATCCTATAGGTTGCTTGCAGAACCTCAACAAGTTTTATGCCAAGCCTGATAAGGTTGTTCAGCTTTTTTTGAAATGCTAATGGGAAAAAAAATCACAACACTTCTATGTGGCTTTTTGAGCATCTTCATCGATCTTACATGTTGCTCATAATTAGTAGTCTAGTTGCTACTTTTTGCTGAAACAGTTTTCTGTTAGATTGAGCTGAATTGGCTCAGAAATGGGATTATAAGACAACCCTATAGGTTACTTGCAGAAGCTCAACAAGTGTCAAAAGTTTTATGCCAAGCCTGATGAGGTGGCTCAGCTTTTTTTGAAATGGTAATGGGAAAAAAAATCACAACACTTCTATGTGGCTTTTTGAGCATCTTCATCGATCTTACATGTTGCTCATAATTAGTAGTCTGGTTGCTACTTTTTGCTGAAACAGTTTTCTGTTAGATTGAGCTGAATTGGCTCAGAAATGGGATTCCAGCAGAGGCAGGCAGGCAGTAAGAGATGTACGGGCACAGGGAGCAGGCTATTCCTCTTAGATCAGTCATGCTACTGAGAACAAACCAGAAGAATAGAAATGAATTTTGTTTAGGAATGTAGATAAACTTTTCCCTTACTGGAAAATGTATAGTGATCCTATTACTGGTTTAAGAAGAAAAAGAATGGCAAAATATTTTATAAAATATAACTATTATAGCTTGTTCTGAGAGTTGTTTTTAACTTTTAAGGAAACGCAGAATGAAGTTGTAATCTTATATAAGCATCACTGATGTACATTTGGTGAAAATAAATTATACTAAAAGTTACTGAACAATGTTATAATGAGACACTTGGAAAAAAGGGACATAAAATTCATAAAACATGCTGCAAGACTACTGTTTTAAGAGGTATTTTGTCACATTTTTTTCCCTCAGGTGACATTTCTGGAGGTGACACTTGTTCTGTTTCTTCCAGCTGAAGTGAAGATAAAAATGGTAAAAAAATGGCTTTAGTTTTAGAAAGAAGGCATGTTAACTCTGCCTCTTTATTTTTGCTTAAGTAAACTTGGGACCTTCTATAATAATTTCAGTAGCTAATCGGAACGGGCCATACCTACCTTCATCATGATGTGATGGCTAGCCAAACAGTAGATATGTTGCGTCTTCCACAGATCTTTACCAACTGTATCAGCTAAACAGTGTTCCCAGTTTCCTCCAGCCTTAATCTGTAGTCATCTAAAACAGCACAAAAATAAGAGTCTCTGGTTCTTCTGTGGTTTATGTGCGAGTAAACTACAGTGCCCAGGCTCATTAAAGAGAGACTTAGAGGAAGCAGAGGCCTTGATTTGTTAATTATTAGTCAGAGACCAAGTAACTTTACTGTCTTCCAGAAATTTCAGGCTATGCAGGTCATTGCAACTTATACCCCGAGAACAATGTCATTCTCTTTTATTCTTTCTTTTTTAATCTAGTTCCTACAAAACAGTAAAAGCATAGCAGGTTGCAATCATTGCCGCTCACCGATGGCCACCGTTGCGGAACTATATATGTTAGAACCGGAGTTGCAAGAGGCGGTGGATGCTTTCCATGACAGAAACAGCTCTGCCACAGCTCTAAACCTTCCTGATCTGATGAGCGTGTTACGAGTATATATTTATGCATCCAGGAGCATGGCTCTTTTCCCTGCAGAAGAATATAAATCGTCAGATCAGAAAGTCCATGAAGTAACCTGTGAGATCAGGCACTTTGCAGACCTCTCCTCGGTTTCCTGATGCTCACCGTGCTCTTTCCCACTAGATGGCACCGAGCATCTGCTGCATCGCTCTGCAGCCGGTGACCCCCCCCTCGCCTCCCTCCGGGGGCTGTGTATCAGCACAGATCCCTTTTTACACCTAGCAACAAACCCCACAAATTCACAATTCCTAAACGAATACCAAACCAATTCACTCCATCTCCCCCGTGCTCAGGCTCGTAGCTAAACGGCATGGCCACAATGAGCAGTGGGTATCCTCCAGGCTTCTTGTTGCCTCTGGAGCTGATCTGCAGAGCTCAGTACTCGATTGAGCTGAGCAGGCCCAGAAACAACACAGCTGCATTATCACACTGCTCAAAATAGTATTTATTTGCTAATTGTTTCCCTGGGTGCAACACCTCGTAGAGCAGGTGGGACTGCTGGTCCTGAGCTAACTCCCAGAGCCCCCAGAGCTCCATGGCTCCCCAGCAGCTCTCAGGCAAATCTCAGAGAGCCATTCGACAGATTTTGTTTGCAGAGAGGTGCCCAGAAGATGCACTGAATCTATATTCCTTTCCAAATCTCAACAGGAGCCTACATGCAAAGATTTTCAATTGCATTTGATTTCTCTCACCTGCAAAGGAAAATCTTTTGCTCCTTTCTTTAGCAGCAGTCACTACAAGCCTATCCTTGCTGTCTAAGTAGCGATGTGAAAATGGCACGGCTTTGAATTTGTGCTCCCTAGTTAGGGAGTACCTGTTTTGCAGAGACTTTGTAAGACTAAGACTGATCCGGTAGGATTTTTTCCTTGTAAGTCCCCTAGGGGATAAAGGAGTGCTATTGAACCTGACCAAGTGAAGGGGATGGGAGTTTTATCATTTGATATGGACAGGTATAATAACTGCTAAACTGTGGGAAAGGAAAAGAGGTTACAACAAGGCAGAACTGTGCAGGTTCTTTCACCTCCTGATTTGCAAATTCGGCACTTGAAATCACAAGGTATATGTATTCTGTGTACAAAACACAGAATCATAGAAATCATAGAATCATTTGGGTTGGAAAAGTCCTTTAAGATCATTATATCCAAAAATAAACATAACAATGCCAAATCGACCACTAAACCATGTCAGTGTTCATGGTAAGTTGAGTCCTAGAATGAGACTAAAGGTGGAGAGAAAATATTGTAGATGGAAAAGAAGGTAAAACCATTCTGAGCAAGGGTGGATTCTTCGTCATCTCAAAGTTTTGTACCACATGGCCACAGATAATATGCTACAAAAACACTGGCTCCCAGTATTACACCTGCAAAACTGGATCAAACACTTCAAAATGTGAATGGTCAGTGCTAAAGACAGTTGTCATGTGAGGATCAGTGAATGAAATGCATGAATTACACTCCTTTTTCACAGGAAGACAGACTCCATTTTTAGGATTTAGCTTATGGCACTGAGTTACATTTTTTGCTTAGAATCAATTTTTCTTCCCTCACAACGCTATGGCTACAACCACTGTAGACTGTTAATTATCACAGAAAATCCTGATTGGAACCAAATTCTGTCAAGAAGAAAACTAGGGCTAATTTTGTACTGGATGAGTCCATTTATTTCACAAAAAAACTCTTACTCATTGTATCTGACTGCTCATGAGAATCAGTATTTAGGAATTTCTTTTATGTGAAGTATTTAATGAGATTATTTTGATTTCACACCAAAAAAAACCCGCAAAAGGTACCACCAAACAACAATAAAAACCCCAACAGCAAAACCTGATTTCACACATCCCTCTCTCTCAGTTTTTGAAGCAAAGCATCCTATTCTGTTCCTTAGAGGCTTTAGACTAGTCTGCTCACAATAGCTGGGTTCCTTCCTTCCAGTAGTGCATTCAGTAACATGACTGTACTGTCACATACTGTTTCTCTTTCATCCTCTTCCCCAAGGGGAAAGTAACATATGCAATGGAGAGGCTAATTTTGCTCCAGTATTCTGTACTAATTGGTTTTTCCTAAGCAGTGAAGGCATCATGCCCAAGAATATCACATTGCTGTAGACCAGCTGAGAAGTGACATGAAATACCTGAGGCTAGATCATTGTTCATCAGTAGGGGACAGGGTCTGCAGGCATTTTCAGTTTTTCACCTTTATCTCATGATGAAACTTTACATTCTTTTAGACAAAAACAAGCACAACATTTTGATTACCTTTAAATTATTTTTTTTCCTTTATGAAATTTTTCTGAATACTCAAAGCCAGATTTGAAGTCCTTTCTGAAATGTTGTTTCCATGCAACTGAATTTGTTACACTTCAGTTCTATTACACTTGGCAGATGATCTTTTGCTCACTTTTATCTGTAAATTCCTCAGGAGTTTTATAGACAGTGCTTGAAATGGTAATTCAGATGCTCTGAAATGAAGCTGATAGATGTAGAGAGCTGGAATATTGTATCATTGTATAAAGACCATTTCAACAAGAAGTTGTGAGAATAAAAGCACAAAAGTGTGGTATCAATAAAGCCATTTTCGAAAAACAGCCAGTGTCTGCCAGAGGCACAATGATTTCAAACCCATACTGTACGATCTTCTACTTTCTTCAGTCTGCTCTTTTTAAACATTTCTCTGTTGATTCCAGTGGTATTATACTCTAATATATTACATGGATCTTATCTGTGAAATCAGTGAAATGTAACTCTTTTTTTCTTTCATAGAATCATAGAATGCTTTGGGTTGGAAGGGACTTTTAAGGGTCATCTAGTCCAACCCTGCTGCAACCAACACAGAGGCCTGTCCAGCCCGTTCCTGAATGTTGCCAGGGATGGGGCATCTACCGTCTCTCTTGGCAACCTATTCCAATGTTTCACCACATTCCTTGTGAAAAATTTCTTTCTTATATCTAATCCAAATCTACCTTCCTTTAGTGTAAAACCATTACCACTTGTCCTGCTGCAACAGGCCTTGCTAAAAAGTCAGTCCTCATCTTTCTCATAAGCCCTCTTTAAGTACTGGAAGGTGTCCCTGGAACCTTCTCTTCTGCAGGCTGAACAACTCCAACTCTCTCAGCCTATCCTCACAGCAGAGGAGGTCCAGCCCTCAGATCATCTTTGTGGCCTTCTCTGGACTCACTCCAACAGGTCCATGTCCTTCTTGTGCTGAGGACCCCAGAGCTGAAGGCAGTACTGCAGGGGGGGTCTCACCAGAGCGGAGCAGGGGGGCAGAATCCCCTCCCTTGACCTGCTGGTCACGCTTATTGTGATGCAGCCCAGGATACAGTTGGCTTTCTGGGCTACACTCACACATGGCCAGCTCATGTCCAGCTTTTCATCTACCCAGTATCACCAAGTCCTTCTCCACGGGGCCATTCTCAGTCACATCATCCCCCAGCCTGTATTGATACTGGGGGTTGCCTCGACCCAAGTGCAGGACTTTACACTTGACCTTGTTGAAGCTCATGAGGTTCATACAGGTCCACTTCTCAAGCTTGTCCAGATCCCTCTGGATGGCATCCTGTCCCTCAGTTATGATAGCTCAGCTTGGTATTCTCTGCAAACTTCCTAAGGGTGCACTCAATCCCATTGTCTGTATCATTGATGAAGATATTAAACAATACTGATCCCAGTATGGACCCCTGAGGGACACCACTTGCCACCAATCTCCATCTGGACAATGAGTCGTTGACCACTACCCTCTGGATACGACCATTCAACCAATTTGTTATCCAATGAACAGTCCACCCATCAAATCTACATCTCTCCGATTTAGAAAAAAGGATGTTGTGGGGGACAGTGTCAAAGGACTTACAGAAGTCAAGATAGATGATTTCCACAGCTCTTCCCTTGTCCACTGATGCAGTCTCCACCATAGAAGGCCGCTAGGTTGGTCAGGCAGGACTTTCACTTGCTGAAGGCGTTACTGACTGTTTCAAATCCCCTCTCTGTCCTTCATGTGCCTTAGTATACCTTATAGGAGGATCTGTCCTGTGATCTTCCCAG
>NW_009622666.1:0-222 GCF_000690535.1 Cariama cristata
AACAATCATCAGAACAACAGGCTACTTGTGTAAGAAAATTGGTAGTTAATAATCATAAGGTTTTGATTATACCTTACTTTGAATTTTGGTCAAGATGACTTTGATTGATAATGAGGGACTTGTGAAGGGAGTAAGGGTATGTAAAGTCCTGGAAGTTGATGAGAACACCTGGAACTGATTGTGTTGGGCTAGTGAGCATGGATGAGTTATGCGACCACCAGG
>NW_009622667.1:0-49729 GCF_000690535.1 Cariama cristata
CGACTCTCGAGGTACAATTGCTAATATTCAGTCGTCTTTTTTATTTTAAGGACTGGGTAGCTGATAAGAATGGAAAGGGTTTTAATTATTTTTTTTAAAATTTAAACTCCCAGCTAAACTGAGTAGTTTAATATCAGTATTATTGCCTAGAGGTCTTGCGGAAATTGCC
This sequence comes from Cariama cristata, assembly GCF_000690535.1. Classification (NCBI taxonomy): domain Eukaryota; kingdom Metazoa; phylum Chordata; class Aves; order Cariamiformes; family Cariamidae; genus Cariama; species Cariama cristata. The sequence continues at coordinate 170 of NW_009622667.1, forward strand.
TGGACGCTGTCACCGTGTTCTATGCCGTTCTTCTGCGGGCCATGTGATGGGGAGGAAAATCTGAATTTTATACCTCTGAATTACAAGGTAGTTTATGGGATAAAGCAGCTCTTTAATGAGGACAAGTGAGTAAGTTGTGGTGCTTGTAGGAACAAAAAGCTATCAGGCAGATGTAGAACGGTCCAAATGTACTTACGTTCCAGGAAAAAAACTGTCTAATCTTGGATCACTAGGAAGGGGTGAGATCATTGTGTCTATAAGAAATCATTAACTTTTATTAAAATAATTCACTGTTATTGACAGGTCATGTTTGGAGGTGGGGGGCCCTTCCGCTCTCTAGTTTTGAAGCAGCAAGGGTTTGGCTGTTTTTCTGTATGCAAGCTGATACCAGCTTGGTTGTCCTCACATCTTAGTTACTCTAGATAGGGGCATGGTGAGGTACTCACAGGTGCTGTGCAGCTGCAGAGAGCTAAGCATCCTGTGCTTGCTTTCCTTCTTCCACTGTAACCCTGTGCTATAGTTCAGTGGGTAATAGTCCCCAGACTAACAAATCTTCAAAATGATGCGAGATGTCAGGGCATTTCACCTGCTGTTATTACTTGAGGCTTGTGCAGATGCTGGGTGTCACTCGCTTTTCTTCATTCTTTAGATGGAAACTCAGACTCTTAGCTAACCTTGTGACTGGATCAGCTGGGGACCTTAATCTCACCCTGTGTGAATTCAGTGGGTTTCTCTGCAAGTTTGAGAAGCTGTCCGCTCAAATAAAATTCCAGGGTTTGAGGTGTAGCAGAATACTTCATTGGGAAGGTAATGGTAAACCCATTGACTATCTGTGTCTTCCCCCCTTTAATACTTCTGCTTTCCTGTATGTGTCTTGTAAGCTAAAATGTCAAGGAGTGCCAATGTTTTTCTCGGCACCCAGAGGCCTATGGTGGCATTCTTGTGGTGATGTCAGTTTTTTGGTGTACAGTATGTGAATTCCTTTTGTGATTTCCTGGCTTTTCTCTTGTAATCGCTGAGTGCAGACAGCTGATCAGAGAGCCTTTGGTTCTTTCGCAAAGATGACAGCTCAGTCTTTCAGATATAAGTATTTCTGCATTTCTATTGCCATCCCTTTGTGTGCTCTTCTCCCACCCAGAGGATTATTCAAAATTATTTATGAACTCGGAATACTACAGACAGCAGAGCTTAGGACAGATGTTGTATAAGAGAGCAAGCTCTGTGCAACAAACTTAAGTTCACTTACAGTTTCTTCCAGCAGGCTTGCACAATAGGTAACTTCTTTGAGGAAAAGGTCTTTTAATAAGCAAGCTGAATGAGTAGTTTAATGATAATGGGAAAATGGAAAGTTCATTTAGTGATATTCTCTTTCTGGTGTGGGTAATACTAATCCATTCATCTTGACTTGAGGAAGGGACAAGTATCTTGACAACACTATTGCCTTTTCTAAATAAATAAAAACATACTGTCTTTTGTCTTGAAAATAACTGGTTCTTTGCTTTCCAGTCCCTTTGATTCTCCAGATGACATAGTAAAACATTAATGAAGGTTAATTGCTGTACTCATTGTAGTTTTACAACTCTAAATGTTTATACTTGTATGCAAACAGTATTCTGGATATTCTCCATTCTCTGTTTCCACTCTGTTCCCTCGCTATCTCTTTTCCTCCGAAGAAAAATTATTTCCGTAAAGGAACTGGCGGATGATTGTGATCTGTTACTTTTGTGGTAAGTGGTGATGGCCAAGAGGTGGCAATAAAGACCGTTGAATATTTTGCATGTCTTCACAATTTAGCCAGGACAAAAGCCTCTGTTAGCCAGTTGGGCACCTGTAAGTAAGCCTACTCAGAAGCTTGCTTATTTCCCTGCATCTGCTGCTTTAGATCTTACTCATGAGCGGTAACACTCAAGCACACTGTTTTACACATGCTGAATCCTGCTGAAGTTGAAGGACTGTGAATAGGTGTTGGCAGTTCATCTGCTTTTAGCCTGTGAAGGGCCTTTGCGTGTTTTTAGGTTATGTTCCTTCTGGCAGTGCTGCAGATAAGTTGTGGGTTTTCTTTTTTTTAGGTTGGCAAATTATCATTAGCTTATGGAGATTTAAACAGAAATTCCTGAGGTTCTAGTAATAACGTATAGAGTAGATTTGAAATCTCTCGTCTTGCCGATCTTTAGAAGGTTTCCAGAGGGGATGGAGATTGCTGTAGAAGGAGTTTAAACTTAATTGGCAATAGGCTTGCTTATCTCAAGTTTGGCAAAGTACCGATGAAAAGGCCTTTAAGTTTTTCTTCGGTAGGCACTGTACTCATGGGATAGTCCTTCTTAGTTGGCAAAAAAAATCTACTTGGTTACATCTTTAAGGAATGACCAGTAGATCAAAACAAGTTTACAACTCCACTTCTCCATTTAGCTTAAAGGGACTATCATATTATGCTAAACATCTGTGCAGGTGCTTCCTTTGAACCCGTAGCTCATCCTAAAAAAGACTCAAGAGGAAGCACCTGTGAACATACAAGGTTTTAGACTTGTAGATTAAAAGGGAGGACTAATGGATTTTGCAGTAAGTCTCTTTGGCTCCTTAGAGCTAGAGTTCTTGGGCAAGTATGACTTTCTTTTTTTCTCCAGAATAGGTTTCCTCTTTACAGAATGAAGAATCTCCTTTATTTTGAGAGGCTATTCAGAACAAAGGGAGATCCCATCAGGCACTCTGGAAGCCCATGTATATCTGGTTCTCAGGGTAAAGAGGTGAGGTTGTTTTTCCATGTAAATGTTTATTTCAACAGCTAGGTATGTCCCTCAGTAGGAATATCACATTTGTATTTTATGCAGCTGTCTTAATGATATAACTTGAGTATGACATCAGTACTCAGAAGCTGCACAGGTTCTTCTAGCCACCTGTGTAAGTCTTTGTTGAAATAAATGCTGTCCTGACTACATAGCAGAAGTTGTTGGAGAATATAGAAGACTTAAACTTTTTCATATGCTGAACCTGTCAGCAGGAGGAGAGAACTGCCAGTAGACATGCTGCTGCTGAGGTAAAGAACATCTGCATTTCTAATTCCTGGAGCAGAATCATAGACTAGTTGAGCTCAGAGAGCACCGCCGGAGGTCATCTGGTCCACCCCCTGCCTAGAGCAGCGTCAGCTAGAGCAGATCGCTTATAGTCATGAGCAGTTGAACGGGGAATTCACCCCAATAGTGTGAGTAAAATGTTGTTACGTTCTCATTTTAGTTAGTCTGTTGGGATTCCTTGCTGAGCCTGTTGGTAAAGGCTTGATAAATTGTAAAACTGTCCAACTTTTTTTTTTATTATTTCAAAGGTGGAATAGAACTTTTTTCCAACTGTTGTAGGTAATGTGTTTTTCCTGACTAATTTCATTTTTAGTAGTCAAAGGATGCATTCTTCTTGTACTGCCTGTGTGTGGTAGTCTTGTGAAGCTGTGGTGCATTCTGCTAAGTTCGGCTATACAGATTCTTAATGAAGTCTTTTTTTTTTTTTATTTAAATGACTAATTAACTGGTTGCATAAATAAGACTTTTGCTTATTAAAAATGCAGGTTTTGATACTTCATTTTTTAAGAAAGAGAAGACAAATACCTGTATGTCTTCTCTAGGTTGGTTGTACTAGAACTTCAGTTGAAGAAAGTTGCTTCCAGTGTCTGGAACTCAAAGTCAACTTGTGAGTGAGAAACTGAAAGTGAAACGACCTTGTTTTCTATTGCTGAAGGAGGAATATGAAACGTAGCTAAAGCATAAATATTAATAAGAGTATTTCTTCAGAAATTATCACTTGACTATTGATAAGATCTGAAAAAAGCTTTAATAATACTTTTGATCTTGCAGGTTTCCTTTCAAGGAGAAAAATGGTTGTTTATTCAACCAGTTGTATTTGTACCCTCCTCATTCTGTTTGTTTCTTTTCAGTGTTCCCCTGCAGAACAGCCAGCCATATGTAAAAACAATAATGCTAGTATCTTCCAGGAAAAGACAAAGGGTTAATCTGAAAGTAGGGAAATGTACTTGGGAAGAAGACAATACTGACAAACATCCTTCAGATTCATCTTGAATTCTGGCACCGGTTGCCCTTCCTTGCTGTCTGGCATAGACGAATGCTGTAGAATTCGTCGGTGTGGTTCAGAAGGAATGACGCTCTTGTCACTGTGTGGGAGCCATTCCTGCCACACTGAAACGGGCCTCGATGTCTGACTTGTGGCAGACAGGTTTATCACCGTTTTGGGGAGAGGCAGTGCTTTTTTTGTTTGTTGCTAATGCCAGGAGATAACCCTGTTATTAAACATTTGTTTCATACATCTTGTCCCTCCCAAGTTGTACCTATATGCATTAAAAGAAGCTTCAACACAAGTCTCAGAATCAGGGAGGATTTTCTGCTTTTAAATAATTATTAACCATTCCCTGATAAAAAGCATCTGGTTTATATTATGCAAGTTCCACAAACTTCCAGCTTTGGTAATTTAAGCTGTTTAAATTAAAATTAGTTTTGCCATAAAATACTAATTAAAGTGCTTTGAATGCAGCACTTTTCTTGGGTGTTAAGAGCAAATTATATGAGAAAATAGATAGTGGTGATTGAATGGTCTGTCTTTTTTGCAAGATAATACTGGCTTATTGATGAAGATTCTGCCGTTCTTGTACAATCTGGGATGCCCTTGTGATATCAAATGTCCTACCGTTTTATGCTTTTCTAGAAAAACTAACCTTTTTCTGATACTGTTGTGAAAATTATTCATTACTTAAGGCTGTGGTTTTGCAAGTTCCTTTGTAATATATGTATGCAATCCACATGCTTCACTACTAAGCAAGCCCACAGCCCTTCAAAGACTACTCTGAAGTAATGGATAATTCTGTAATCTTAAACTGGTAGGACTTCTGAAAGTTTACCCTGAATATAAGCATCCACAATTGAGGTGTAAATCGGAGAGTACCTGTTGTAAAGACAATTCCTTGGCCCTGTGTATTTCTTTTACTAAACAACTAACATTTAGGATTTCAGACTTGTGAAACTATTTCTGTTCAAAAACAAAATTAAGAAATGATAGTGTTTGATCTGCTTCCCTGGTTCAGCTATCGATTTATATCAGATCTTTTGGGACCCCTGTTGCAGAACACCACCTTCCCCACTCGCCTGTCTTCAGGTTTGTGCCACCCTGTCAGTTTAGGCCATGTTTGTCAACATGGTTTTTCACCCTAAACAACGTTATGTAAACAAATTAATTCCCATAGCGCTTTTTTTTTTATTTTGGAAGTCAGGAAGGAGATCAGTGTCCTGGGAGATGTTCAAGAGTCAGCTGGGAGGGAACTCGCCCCCTCCCTGCTTCTTCTGTTCCATACCTTTTCTCAGCACCTGGCAGGGTCTTTGGCAACAGTCGCTTGGTGTCTTCTTCTGGATGGGGCTTGATGCAGATGGGTTTACCCAGGTTTTGGGTCCATGACTCTGATTCTTTTAGGGTATCCCATCCTTTGAAAATGACACTTTTTTGGATACTTGGACTTTAATATTTAGTATACTACCGTGAGGTGTTAAAGCAGAAGTAGAGCCTAGCACACTAATTTTCTTTAGTTCTTCCATGTTCAGTTATCTATGCGGAAGAACATTAAAGGTCATCTATAGATAGCTGGGATCTTTTTGTTTCTTTTCCTCTGTCATGTTCTGTTAATAATTTTTAGCTCTTACATTCCAAGCAAGACTTAGATTGTTTGGCATAGTATCTGCAAGGTACTATTTCAACAAAATGTTAGGTTTTTGTTTTTTTCTTCAGTGCCTTGGCAAGACGTAAGCAGTAATTAATTCTGTATGAATTTAGAAGTCTAATAGCAACAAACTGCTTAGATTATTTTTTTTTTTTGGTCATAGTCTTGATGTGTAGAGTGACATTTGCAGTGAGTGGATCTCAGAATCTGTTTGACACTGGAAACTTTAGAGAAGGTCAAGGGAGCAAATGGGAGTGTGTGGCAAAAGAAGTGAAAGGAGTGCTTCTTGTCCGCGTTTGCACACCACCTTGCTGTGCACCACAGTGTCGATAACCTTTGTTCTGCTGTGTGAGAAATGCTGTCTGCCATATATTAGAGTAGCACTGCTCGTTTGCCTTTCTGCAGGTAGCAGAATGGGATCATGAGCCAATGGGTTTTGGATGAGACTCTGCTTTAAATAATGAACCAGATGGATCTCTGGGGATAAATTGCAATTGTGCGGTCCAGGATACTGCTCCAAGAGGAGTCCTACTGCAGAAGTTGGAATAACTCTAACTTAGGAGGAGGTTGCAGGAAGAGAAGAGAGGGTCTCGTGTTGAAGAAAATTGAGTACTGACCCTGAAAATTACCAGTGTTCAGTCTGTTTTGGAATTCATGTAAGATACAGGCTTTTCATGAGCGTTTGCCAACTGTGGATGACTTGTACATCAGTCTCAAAGCAGTTATCCACATTTTTCCTTCAGCAGAGGTAGGGAAGAGGAGTTGCTTGTGCAAGTTGAAACTGAAGTCACTAGTAGCTATGGTCTAACCAAGCGTGAAGTACTATCTAATGTGAAATAATCTGAAAAATAAAGTCTGTAATGTGTTATGGGTATGGGAACTTGGTCAAACTCCTGACTTCATTATTTCTGTGAACTTAAGTCACCATCTGTAAAATGAGGGAAATAATGCATTCTCCTGGCAATATTGTGAAAATAAACTAATGCCTGTGAAGGAAGGCAGAGCCTAACTCTTACTCTTCCCAGTTTTGATTTATGGATAGTAAGTTCTGTGGTGTTGTCCAGGATAGGTCCTTCTTTTTATTTAGGATGTTTTTTAAAATTAAAAAAAAAGTGTTGTAGACATTTCGTTCTCTTTAAGAAGGCAGAAATCAAGACAAGCTGAAATAGCAGGGAATCGTGATATGAGTGGCAAAGATGTTCTCTTTCTCTGGAAGCAAGTGAAGCCACTTGATGTGTGTGTTTCTGGTCAGTGGTTCCTCAGAACTTCACCAGGTTGTCAGAAAATTTTCACAAAGCAGCAGAAGCAAGTTTCTTCAATTGCTGTGAGAAGTTGCCTTTGCCAGTAGTAAGAATAATCACAGAAAAAGTTGAAGTCCACTTTTTGTCTTGAGTGCTACTTAAAACATTTCAGCGGGAGCATTAAGGACTAAACTAGCTTAAGAGGAATGTGCAGCAAATGAATATATTGCTTGATCATGTCCAAGGAAGTATAAATAAAATCAGAGTTGTTAGATACCCTAAAAATCTGATTTGTTTTGTCTTGTTTTGTTTTTACTTTCAGAAGCAAATCAGTGTCACTGTTGTTTTCATTCTAACAAGTAGTTTTTGCAGTTTTACTTAAAAGTGTGTGAGACAAGAGAGATCCAACACTACTCCAATAAGAGTTTCAGTCCTTACTTGGTTGATATTTACTGTAAGTGTAGTTGCAAGAAAAGATTACAGAAGTGCAGGTGTATTTGTAACGATAAGAGATCCATCTCTTGCTTAGATACAGCTGTTATTGAAGTATGACCTATCTGCAGATTATAAACCAGTAGTACCTTTAAAATTCAAGCCAACCCATGCGACAAATCTCAAAGGCATATTGGGCTGTGATATTTTGAATCAGTGAATAAGATTTTGTAAATTAAATTTTGGGCCAGAGTTTTTTCTTATTCCGCAGTGTGCTGCTTGTAAAATGCTGCATGATTTGTAGGTGCCTACAGTTAGTCAAGAATAGGAAGGTTTGTATTTTCCATGGTTTCTTTTACCATTTTTTTCATACTCAAATAACAAACTCAGTCTGGTCTATGAAAGGTGCAACGACAGCTGAAAATGTCTGGCTGACTAGATAACTGAGGGACTTAGATGACCTCCAGATGCACCTTAACCTCCACTATTATTTAATTCTGTGAACAGTGAAATTCTTGTGTTCTTTGGTAAGCACGTGTTTAGTTGTTTGTGGGTTGGTTTGTTTTTTTAAAGAAAAAAAAAAACCTTACTAAAACTCAATCAGAAAACTACAGATTCAGTCATGGTCTTTAATAAAGCGTATTTGTTAGAAAGAGGTTGACAAGTCTAGGTGCTACTATTAGCACAGAAAATAAATTGAAGAGTATTGTGAAATCTGTGGAACTTGACACTTGAAACAAAGCACAGGTGAACTCAGGCTCTTAAAATAGGGATTTGAAGGTGTTCTGAGCAGGAGCCTAAGGTCCTCTAGGCAAGTGCAGCCAAACCCCCGCGGAGAGTCGTGTTTGTTTTCTGCAAAGGAAAGAGTTGTATGTCCTCTCATTTTTTTGCTCTTCCTAGTAGAAATTCCTAGACTATGAGATACGTTCTTTACTTTGGTAGGAAGTGGTGATGAGTTCCAGCTGAAGTATTGGAAAATCTTTCTTGCTGCCTGAGTGTCAGCTGGTTTTTTTAGGGAAAATCCTAGCCCTATGTAGTGTAATCTGGCATGCGATGAGTAGGTACTTCAAATTATATTAAAAGCTGTTCTGGAGATTATGAGTAGTCATTGCCCATTCCTATTTCACTGTTCAAGGACACTTTTATAAAATGGGATTCAAATATTTTATTTTTCTTAGTACAGAAAGATTTGTGCAATCCTTATGTGTTTGGATCTCAAGATCTAAACATTGCAAATTAAAATGTAGAAATACTCTCTGATAGGACAGCAAGTGTAGTAGTCCATTCTATATATTAGCTAGGATCTCAGGAGTCTCAGAAATACACATATCCAAGTTATCTCATGGCATGTATTTCTGAAAGATGTGTTTGTGTTGGGCTGGTGTTTTGCTTTCTTTGATTTTTAGTTTATCATCTAAAATCTGGTAGGGGGAATTGCTGCAGCAGAGAGGTGAGGCACGTTTTCTGAGGTTGCGCAATAGGTATAGCAAAGAACTGATATCAGCATTGCATGTTCTAGCCACAAAGTCATCTCAAGTATTGTGCAAATCTTAAAGGAAAATTTTAATTAAAAAGAATTCCTGGACCAAAAGTGTTTTGTCATATTTTGTCATCAAGTGCTGTAAAATCTGCCAAATTTGTGACTCGTGTCCATGCTGGGTACTGCAGTTGCGCTCAGTACCACAGCAGACTGTTGCCTTAGGCACCGTTAGTTTGAGACTGTGTTGCAGCTTACTTCTTTCATCATAACTCTGACACTGGAATCTGCGTGGACTGGAGTGTCACAATCATGTGTGAAAAGAACATATGAATATTTTCCAAATAAAAGTGTTCTTGTCACCTTTCATCTGTAAAAACCCCACTGCATGTCTTGCTCAGGCACTGTTGTCTCCAACATACTAAATTGGTGTGTTACCTAAAGCCAGTAGTATTTAGTAATTTGTTTGCTGGTTACTGCTGGAGAGCGGAATTGCAAGTACAGCGAGATGCCATGGAGTGCAGGGCCAAAAGTGCCTGGTGAATTGTTCTGTTCATGGTATTTGATGGTGTTTTAGTGCACACCACGTACAGGAAGTGGTGATGGTAAAAACTTAGTCTTAAATAGTGTAACATACACAAATAGCCTCTTATTTAATCTTTTCTTATGCAAAATGTATTTTCTTTTAAGCTTGTGAAGAACAATATGCTTCTAGCCTGCAGCAGGAGGCAGGCTTGCCAGTAGGGGTGTGTACTGCGGTGTGCGTTTAGTCCATTATAGCTGCATGTGTCTAAGGTATTACCAGCTTTTGGAAAAAAAATGTTTTATTATGTAGATCTCGTAGCTACTCAACTTTGACTTTAGCAGCCTGGCATTTAAACTGTTCAGTTATCCTACTTAGCACTAACATGAATGGTGGACTCCAGCAGCACCCGCGGTTTCTAAGCGATTGGGAGGAAGTCTTTTTCTGGCATCCATGTAACACTGTTTTCATAGGACTCAGTGCAAGAAACCTGAAACTGTTTTTATTCAAATGAAGCCTTTAATAGTCCTCTCATTGTCTTCATTCTAAAGATCAAATAAACTGCTGCAACGTTTATAGAATAGCTCTGTTTGTTTAGTCCTCTGCAATGAAGGCCTTGGTACAAAGATTAATATTTTTGTGGCTAAAATCACGCTGGAATTTTGAAATTTCAGAACAGTGTTTTGTATAATGTTCTAATGAGATTTTAAGTGCGTGCCCTGGGCAATGTCCCACCCTTTACCATCATTTTGACATTCTCATGAGACATCAGCAGTGTTTAAGACTGTGTTTCTGCAAGTACGTCTGTCCAAGGAGGTAATGGAAAACTGACCACAGCAGTAAGCTTGTTGTTCTCCATTAAAACTAAAAGGAGATGGAATGCTTGTGCTTTTTTACAGGGCCACAGGAATGACAAGACTGAAGAATTTTGGTTTGTGTTCCATGTTCTGGGGAAAAATTTCTTGTGCGTTGATCATGGAGTCTCCTGTGCTTTCCTCCCAAGCACAATCCCTTCTTACCTGTCCTCTCCATTTTCTTTCTCTGCTGCTTCCTCATCACAGTCATGTTCTCTCATTTAGCTAATCTGAAGCTTTACTCTTCAGAGGCATACTTCTCTGTGGGAAGTATCAGGTAAAAATACAGATGTTCTTTTCATATATATGGTATTTAAATTCCCAAGCCAGAAAAGCCCAGTTCTGCGGTACCGGACTTTACAACCCTCCTAACTGCATGGTGTACCTGAATGGTGTCTTTCCTCACACTCGCAAATTCCTGGTCTTGTGTCTTTTAGCATGTCCGCAGCCTCTAACCAAAATATCCCAAATAATCGCTTGTTCCGTCTCAAGTCCTTTTTTCTTACTGGATGCTGTAGGTGAAAAGGTAGATGCTGATCTGATACCACATACATTGCAGTCTGAGCGGGAGCTGTTTCACTGTATAGCAGTGAGTGATGGTTGAGTGACTATCTGTATAGAAGCACTGAGTTCTAGAAGAAGAAAAAAAAATTGACAATGCTGCTATATCTTCCATCACAGCATTTCATTTAGCACTAGTAATACTGGAGTTTGTTAACCTCTCTTTTGGAAAGAAATCGCTTCTCTAAGTTGTTTGCTGAAGGATGCTTTTATTGTGAAATAAAATACTGAAGTCATTGACACTCTCCTGATAAGAAGAAAAAGGAACCCAAAGAGTGTTAAACTTTGTTAAATGAACATATTTTTGCTAATATCTTTTTGTTTAAGCTCTGCTTCTTACAGTATTTAAAAACCCCAGTTTTCTCTGGATTTTGGGCCTTTGTGCTATACCCATTCCCTTTCTCCCAGTGCATTAACCTCAGCTGCCTTTGACACTCCCACCAGAATACAGATAACATTTGGCATGGCTAGGTGGGAGCTACCTACGTACTTCTTAATTAGCCAGTATTGCATACGGGTCGGCCAGCTGGCTTTCTCTCAACAGAATATGTAATGTTGGCTTTTGCCTGCCTTTCCCTCAGTTCAGCTGTTCTTAGATGTCTCTCTCATACTCACCCACCAACTTTTTTTTTTTCTCCTTTCCATGGTAGACTCTTAATAGCTCTGAGATCTAGATCATACCAGTCATTTCTAAATAAACTTAGAAGAGACAAAGTCTTGGGAATGGGAGGGAGGAGATTGCTAAGAGGAAATCTAGGTCAGTATCTTAGTTTGAATCAGGAATACACCGTTAGAGTGACTGTCCTTATCTCTCCACACTGGAGTTTAGTTTGCTCTATGCAGCGGCTTCAGAGCTTGATTCCTCCTGTTTTAAGCCGAGAGATGTGTTCAGGAATGTACTGAATGTGCTCCAGCCTTTAATGTGTGTTTAACACATGGGACTGCACTAGAGCTAGCCCAGAGCAAAACTGCTAAACGTGACGAGTGTAAATTCTGAATTTTTGTTACCAGCTGTTCCACTCTACAGATGATCCGCTCTGGATAATTCTGTACTTCTTGCTCATGTAGATGTAGCCTTAGCTGTCATTTTCATAAGTTTAATTTTAGCAAAACATTCTGAAGCACGCCTGTCAAATATTTATAGCAGAAATGTTCACTGTTTCCCGGTTTGGAGTAAATCCATATTGGAAGAGAGGGATATTTTTCTTCTCCCCGCAGATGAAATAAGATACAGGAAATACAGAAGAACAGAGGTAGTGGAGAAGATTGCCTTATGCTAGATTCCCTGCTTCTTAAATGCAAATGCATTCTAGAGCTCCAGGATAAGTGCAGTATCTTGGAAATTAACCCATCTACTACTAATATTCTCATAGAAGTTCAGTCGTGTGCCCCATTGATTGTTATAATAGCAGTCAGGTAACCTTCAAGATCACTGTACGGCAGGGCTACCAAAGCAAACCTTCCCCAAGCATCGTGTAACTTTTTGCTGTATGTGTTATGGGGAAGACGTGCAGGAGTAAGGTAAGCATGCATTGTAAACTAGAAAGGAAACAAATAGTTATGTGAACATCAGAACTAGTGATGCTTAATTTCTTACGGATTTATGTCTTATGGTTGATTGACTCTGGTAACTTGCAGGTCTCAACTGAAACGTCCCCTGTGACTAGGGGCAAAGAAGGGAAGTGCTTTATAAAAACCATCTCGTGGAGTTTTCTTATGTGCAGTATGGCATGAGGCTCCTCTTGGAATCTTCCCTTGGGGAAAACAGTGACATCATCATTATTGTTATCCACCAGCCACCTTTTTCCATTAAAATTGTGAGTCCTTAATATATTTGAAAACTTTTCTCTGCAGTCTAAAGAAAATCTGTCTACAGGCTTGGAAGTCGTTGGTGAGCCATACGTAGGCACGTAACAGAAACACGTGAGCCTCAGCTTCTCAGGAGACTGGGCTGAAAGCGAAGGCTCCGCTAAAGGGCCTGAACGAGAGTGGCAGCGGTGCCGTTGGAGTGTTGTATGCATTGTGGTTTGCGTAGGTGAGGGCAGGGCAAATTAATACGGTAACTTGTTGGTATTAGAGATTCGTTACATACCTCGTTTTCTGTAGGTAGTTACAGCTGAAATTCTGGTGGTTGGTGGGGAGGTTTGTTTGGTTTTTGGGGTGGGTTTTTTATGAAATAGTCTTAGCTTTTTATATCACTGCCGGTAGATCTGACAAAATGCGTACTTTTATTACTTTAAGGAGAAAATAGAGTTTTTTTAGTTCCTTTAGGTGAAAAATGATTGAGAGAAAAGTTTAACAGTGTTTCAAATAATAGGACATTGGTATCTTATAATGAATGTGCAGGAAAGACATCCAAACATAATCAGAAAATCTGATTTTGTTACATGCGGAGAAGTTTCTTTAGTAGGAAGCAGATTCTATGTTTTATTGAAAAGAATGGAATAGATCAGTTTGTTAGAGAAAAAGCCCAGCTGTGCATGTTTATCAGATGAAAAGTGGTGGTGCTGCTTGTTGTGACAGAGGAGAATAATTTGGATGTAAAGAGTTTAACTTTCAATTTAGGGTTCTGGCAATTTGAAATATTCCACCAAGACAGCCTAATAAACCCGTAATTGCATTAAGAAACAGTCCTGAACAAAAACTTGAGGCAGACAGATCTAGGTTTCCCTGGGAGAACCTGCTAATGTTCTCATTTTCACTTTGAATGCAAATGTTTGTTGACTGCGTTCAGAACATGAGTTGAAGTGGTACTGAACTGCAGGCAAACAGAAATTAAGTTAAAATGTGAGTAAAATCACTTCTTCAGGTCAGAATTTTATTGTAATATGTACTAGGTGATCATGGGTTGAATAGTTTGCTTATGTTTCTGGACCATGGGGGTATCTTAGGAAATAAAAAAAAAAAAATCTACCCTTTATGAAAAGTATTTTTTCTCTCAAATATTTGAAGCATTTATGTCTGTGTGAAAAGTATTTCACACGGGGATTGTGAAATAGCAAGCTGCTACATAAAACACGTAACGGAAATACCGCTGTGTGTCAGTGTGATAGTTCGGATGGTTCTGCTTTAATAATCCAGTATGTGATATTCGGTCTTCGTGGGCTTCCAAAGCAGTTTTCTCTTCAAGCTATAATTGGCTCAGGGTCAACAATTGAATGAATTCACATTTAGTTTTGATCATGTGGTGAAGAAAATGGGAACATCTTATGCTTTCTGATTTTGTTTACTTATATTTTTGTATTATTTGTTAAGTATTATTTAAAAATACTTTAAATTTTATTTTTAAAATGTTTTCATCATCCTTTTGCCCCCTCTATAATACCTGTAGCTTGAATTTTTTTTGTCTACCATTTTAAAAAATAAACTGTATTTCTGTTCAGTAAGACTTGAAAGGATATGCGGGGAGGATGGGCCTTTTGTGAAGGAGGAACTTGTGTTCAGTTAAGCAGGTTTAGCCCCTTCTGGTGAGGCAAATCAGAGGGATGGAGCCAAGCCTAAGCTAGTTAAGGTTACTAAGCTCATGAAATTGGACTCTTTCCTGTCAGTACCGGAAGGGTATAGAGAATGGGATACAGAACCAGGAAAGGAGGAGCAGAGCAGGGATGAAGGTAGTTTCAGGGAGTCAAGTAGCAGAAGAAAAGGAAGGAAACAAAACAGCAGCATATGCAATGAGAAATATTTTGATTGAAATAGTGAAGATAACTTTCACACATTGATCTGTTTGAAAGTAGTTGTAATGATGATGATATATACAATGGGAATTGTTGCAGGTGAAACTTAGAGAGGATTTGAGAGGCTAACTGAGCAAAAACAGATTTATGACTTGTGTTTGCTTTTTAAACCCATGAGAACAGAGATAGTTGCCACTATGATAATACTCTGTGTATGGTGTAATCAGCACTGTAGTCATTGTCCGTGAAGATACTAACTCATTGCTTCTTTTAGGATTAAGAAGTGGTTTTGTAAACTACAAGAAACTCATTCTAGAGTACTCTCCATTGCAGCAATAACCTTTTTTCTTCCCGTTACAAAAACCAAATAAAAAGGCAAATAACTGTGTGCTTTGATGTCCGTTTAAAATGAACAATTGCTCTCTGTATCAGTAAGGCTGCATAAATCCTGTTGACACTATATAAATGAAGGGAATACACTAATGTTTCTTTTGTCTTGGGTAAGAGTAGAACAGTAGGAATTTCACAATGTTGTATCATAGTGGAGACAAGATTTCAGGGTATTGTATGTGAGGCAGTTTCTAACTAAGCTCTTCCTGCTTTTCATAAGCTTGTGGCTAATATTAAAAACAAAAAAAAAAAACAAAAAACTGAGGTGTAGGGGAAGAGGAGGAAAAGAGCAGACCTTAATGCAGCATTTCCTAATTTTCTGACCTTAGGATTGAGCATTTTGAACTTCCCTTCCCCTCTTGTTCTTCCTCTCCTGTTCTGGAAGAATAACAAAGATGTTACTTTAATACCATTGTATACAACAATCTTGGCCAAGTATTCTGTAAGGGGATTTCCCATAGTTTAGGTCTTGTGAGGGATGGGTGGGTGGGTGGTGTGCTGTGTAGAACTTTGAACACGAAAGTTTTATGTGTCAGGTCCAGTATGCAAAACGGTTTTCTCAAAGTCATCTGCCAAAGAGAAAATACGAGTCTCTGCTGTCGGTTACCTGTGTCAAACCGAAATAGTGGCCCTGGTCCTATAACAGCAATGAATTTGCTATGTGATGATCCCAGAATCTTAACTGTAAAGCAACAATAGAAATCTCACACCTGAAACAACATCTCACTGAGACATAAAATTACTACACGATTCAGTAAGACTGGGATCACATAAATATTGGCAACATAATACATCCATTCAAAAAGGCCCATAAAACGTCACTGGCTTTAAAATGATGTCAGACGCAGTTTTACTTTCCACCTGACCTTTCGTCTTGTGCACTCTTGCAAGAAGAGTGGCTCCCAATTCTGTGGGAGAGACAAATCGGACCTCTTCCATTGTGTGAATCTTCCTCGCTGTACCCTGGAGATGAAACACCACAGAGCTCTTGGAGCTTTACATACATATATAGAGTGATGGCTAATGTAATTAATTTGCTGGACAGTGGAAATTAAGGTTTCTAGTTCCAGGTCTAAGCTTTAGAAGATTTTTCTTCTGTCATGAATCTCTTGTTCCAACAGAAAGGATAGCAAATCACCAAGATTTGACCTTCTTTCTATATTATTTTGGGTGGACAATATTTCAGTTTCCCAGACTGGAAAGCTTAATTTCCCTTCACAGTGTTGCTAGAAATGATCTTGTGCATCTTCCCAGTCTTATTGCCTATAAAGTGGAGTGAGATAGTGAACCAATGAGCCATCAAATACCCAAAAGTGTTAAGTCTGTCAAAGAGGAGAGTTAGAGGGATGAGGCAGTTCAGCAGCTGACTTGGTGGTTTTCTGATGACGCTGTCCCCAGCAGTAGCCGTGTTAGACCTTTTGGGTTTTTGCCCCAAGGTTTGAGCTGCAGATGAGTAGGATGCTTGAAGTCAGGTGTCACCGTTAGTCATCTTTTTTGGGGTATTATTCAGCTCTGCTACCATCTGCAGTAACAACATTTGTCCTGAAATGACACTGCAGTGTGTGTATTTATATAATGTTGGTTGTTTTTCAGACGCACGATGAACCCACTGATACAAGACGCAGCTAGCTAAAGAGCTATAAAATGCCCAAATTTGGATCTGCAAAAACAGTTCAAGTTGAAAATTCTGACAGTGATAGCACCATGGTGGAAAAACCAGCTGCAAGAAAGGTAACAAAATTATATTCATGTCCATTTAATTTTGGTGAAATGAAGAGCATGTGTTGTATCGCAGTTTGTGTTGCTGTAATGGGAAGAACTAAATATCACTCTGTATTCTGATATCTTGAGTGCAGAAAAAAAAGTATAAATTCTTACATGGCTTTAACTGTAAATTAAACTCGGGAACAAAATTTATGCCTTTTATTTTAACTTGCGACTTAATTCAAAAGGAAGCTGGATACATTGGGTTTATTTGATGTAAGTTAGGGCATAGTTCCCATATCTTACATCATATGAAGTCTTTATACGCTCACAAGAACAATGATTCAAATTGTTTTTAATTTTACAGTGTCTTACTCTCTTTAACCAATACATGAAACGTTTCTGAAGGCCTGTGACAGAGCACAGAGCCATGAACAAACACAAGACAGGGACTTGTTCCCTCTGTTAGGAGGACTTGAAAGCCAAATGCTGCAGAAGGGTTAAGAGTAACTCCTGTACAAGGGAGTCCACTTTGAAAATTGTACAATCCATTTTTGAGTGTTGGAGAGTGAAGGAATATGGGAGCTCCAGTAATACTGAAGGTTGGTTTGTTATTTATAAATGTAAAGTATCCCATCATTTTTAAACTTCTAGAGCCAAGTTGCAAATAACCCAGTTCTCTGTTTTGTCTGGCTAGTACACTTGTACAATAGATGAGTTTATCTGTAGTACTAATGAATAACAGAAGATAGAATAATATTCTGCATTATGAATGATGAGTTGTATATTGCCCTAAGGAGAGACAATCCATTTAGCTCCCAAATGATGTTTAAAACTGTCTTCTCCGGAAAAGGAGATATTGTGTGTGTGTGTGGTCATGCTTACTGTTACTATTTTGTTGAAGTCTCTATTCTCTCTAAGACCACTTAATGAATGGATATAAGACAGGAAGAGATTAAAAAATAGGAAAAGATTAGAAGATCCAGCATCTAGTTCAAACTGTTTGCCTTCCAAAAACATTCATAGAAAACTTTAGAGTTTTTAGTCATTTCCCAGTTTGTTTTATGGGTCCCAGTAAAGTGAGGCAAAGGTCTTTGTTTCTGCTAGTTGTGATGAACTACTTAGATAAGAAGAGGAAGATAACAGAGTAAAATGGGGAAAGGAAATTGGCTTACTAGTAAAGGGATGAAAAAGTGTTGGGTTTTCTTCTTCTTCTTCTTTTTTTTTTTTTTTTGTTTTGGTCCCATTCTGGTTTGAGATATGGTCAAGTTAATTGAAGTGTCATTCAATACTGGGAAAGTAGGTGGAATGTTGGGCCTACAAGCAGCAAGAATAGGAAGACTATTGCAGTGAAATTTAGTGGTGTTAAATACTGCCTTTTTAGTTACAGACTTGTAAGGAAGTTACATTTTGTAAAGATTTTAGGTTATTTATTTAACAAAAAAAAAATTTCTGGCTTTATAAACTCTCATTGTCTTGACACTTCAGTATTTCTGAAAAAAGGCTTTTGACACAGGAAAATCTTGAAGTCGTAATCAACAGCTGCTCATGCTAGGAAAACTGATGTCAATTTTTTCCAGCTTTAGTTGTGTTTGTAATTTTTAAAAGTTTTTTAAAAAATCAGTAACAAAGAGGTTAAAATTAATTTTCATCTTTTGTTCACTTTAATCAAGGCAAAAATAGTGGGTTTGCTGGAATGTGTCAGTTAAAGTTTTCCCTGTTTCTTTGCTAAAGGTATGGCTTGAAATGCTTGGAATGCATTTGTTTGAGCATATAGAAATAGATTATTGTATTTTTAGAGTGCAGATTACTTCCTTCCTAGGCTTGGAATTTTATGTACAAATTGCTCTGCAGTCTGAGTTTAAAAAAAAGAACAACCACCAAACAAAAAACCAACCAACCAAACAAAATAAAGAGTTTACTTGTGAGGCCCCTTTTCTTCCTCCGCTCTCCATCTCTGACCCCCCTCACCTCCTCTCCCTGCTGCCTCCTGCTGCTGTAAAGCACGGTGCTGGTTTCCAGAGTGGCTCTCGAGTCCGCAGCCACTGCCCAAGGAACTGCCTCGTGCCCAGCTCGGTGTATGCTGGTTGTCCTGGCTCCTTCCTCTCCAGTGATCTCCTGCCTCTGATCCCCATGAACCGTTCCCTCTCTGCTAGTAGCAGCAGCAGTTACCTCAGCTGAGCCATGTAGCCCCCAGACCCTGCAATCTCTGCCAAGTTAGGTCATCTTCTGAAACAGAGGTGTGTAGCTCTTGTCAGAGCATTAAAGGAGGAGGTACGAATTTGTATGAAGACAGGAATAACTTTTTCCAGGGAACAGAAGAGTGAACATGGTGTCATTTATTTAACCACCAGGAAATATGCAAATTTTGATTTGATTTAGAAAGGAATAAATTAGCATTCTATTTTTGATGGTCACATAAAACCCTTTCATTGTCTTATTGGTTTGGGTGAAGGTTTGTCCTTAGCTGGTTGCTCTAATAAGGAAATGTTTGTTGTTGAGACTGGTCAGCAGCATAGGAACTGGAAATATGTCAGATTCTACCTTGCCTGGTATCTGCGATTAAGATGCCAGTGAAAGCAGGATTACTTAGAAAACTAAAATCTAGGGGAAGATGGAAGTTTGACCAAGGACATAGATATAGAATCACAATGGTGGACTAATTACATTGATACCAAAAAGTAAGCTGATAAACTGCTTGCACTGTTATGTTCAGTCTTGCTTGCTGTCTACCTTGGCCTAATGTATAATGTGAGATTAGAGTAATGTAGGGTTTGGTTTGGGGATTTTATTATATAAATTGATACGTAATACTGGAAACGTGAGATCCTAAATGAAATTACAGAATTATTTAAGTGTTGCAGTTAATATTTCTGTATTCTTTTTTCTTAGCATAATAAATACAGTTTGGTTGCTTTTGTCATATTTTGAGAAAAATTGAATACATGGTGAGGATGTTAAATAGTCAAATAATCACATGAACAGTTTGTTTCTATGTCCACTTTGTTATTGAAGCAGAAATGTCTTTGAACTACTTGTGGAGCTTAATCTCTTAGGACTGTAAACAAACAGAAGATTGGTAGTTTTCATTACTGGTATTCCCTCCTAAGTTCATAGGTGCACTGTAGGCAGCGGAGGCCCTGATGTGCAATAATGTTCATACAAAACAGTGCATCTTGCAAATGAACAGTAATGTTAAAGGACACCACTTCCTAAAAAAATCCTTATTGTTCTTCTCAAAATAAAAACTGTAATAGCCTAAATGTATGTGGTATAAGACTATTCCAGTGGTTAATATGTTAAGATAAAAGAAAAAGCACTTGCAGAATTTGGCTTTCCTTTCATAGTTGATACAACACGTAGCTCTTACTGGTTGTGCGCTCTTAGCTGTTGACTGAGATATGTAGCAAAGTGACTGTTGTTATGAGGCTTAATGTTCATATTTGTCCAGTGGAAGTTAATGCTTATTATGCTGTTCTAGCAACCAGTGAATAGCTATGTGTTCAGGTCTTCTGAGAGCTTAAAAAATTCATTAGGAATAACATTCCTGTTAATAAGCTGAGTTTATATCATACATGCTTTAGGGTATGTGTCTTTTTATTTCAGTTGCTCATCCTGGGAGCCTGAAAGAAATAAAAAAAATTGTAAGAGTGTGTACAGTGGATAGACCGTTCAGTGTTTGCATGAGATATTTTATAAACATAAGAGCATAATGAGATTTTAATTTATCTGAATTTATACTTTAGAACTTACATGGCCAAAACTCAGAAAGTAAATGACAGATGTGTGGGCCGAAGGAGAAAGGCTTTTGGGGTTTGTAAGAATTAACTCTCATCTTGGAAGAGTTCAACAATAGTGCCCAAAGCCATTTTAATACGATACAGAACATGCTTCAGTATCTAATTATCTTTGATAGGCAGAAGAAGGTTGTTTATTCTCCCAGGGCTTAGTACATCTGTGAGAATATATGGCACTCTGTTGTCTCCTTTTGTGTGTTGTCATTGATTGTAGCTATACCAGACAATAGAGCTGGAATGGGCTATCAAGAAATTGCACGGACTGCCATTTGTTAGCCTTCTGAGACGGTTTCTGTTGAACAGATTTAAAATGTGTTCCTCATAGCATGCTAGTATGCTTTTGTTGACAGAGAAAATTCTTCCTTGTTACTACACTCTCCAGTGAGGCATGCATTAAATGTTGAGGCGTGCAGATCCAGTTCGTCCATGTGCCCCAGAGTCGAATAAGCTGTGCTCGGTTCTTGACAGATGTTTGCCAGACCTTTTCTTTAAAGCTGTGCCTGATGGAAAATCCAGTCTCCTTGGGCAATTTATTCTGGTACTTAATTATGCTGACTGGCACAGAGTTAGATACTTAGCAGAAGGATAAATAACCTTTGCTTGTCTCTTGTTGCAGACTAAAGCCATTAAATGTTCTTTGGCTGTAGTGGACATGGAGAGTATGTAATGCCTTTCTCTTTGCCACAGTAGTTTATGTATCTGAACATTATCATGTTTTCGGTGTTTTATCTGATGAGCAGTTTTCACTTTAGATAAATGAACCTGTTTAGAAGGTCCACAGATATTCCAAGTTACAGGTTACTTTATAAAAGACATCAGCTTTGTTTTAGGTTGCTTCCATGAATCACGTTAAACTAATATATAGACCTGTTTATGCTGAATTTTGAACCTTGTGTCAGACCCTGAAAAAGAGACCAGTGACCAGGAGTAGTTGGAACAGTGAATGCTCACTCTTTAAATTGAAATGCCTCTTCTAACCCTTCGGGCTTGCTACCTCCTCTTGCTTTCCTTTTCTTGAAGTTGAATCCAGGAGGCTGTTAAGAGTTTTCTGACTTTTAATGTGGGGTCTTGTGATTGTACAGTTAATTATTTTTTACCAATTTGTAGAACCTTGGTTTTATCGTGGCTTTTCCAGTTCTGTTTTCTATTTAGATTGTTTTTCAAATTCACTAGGCATTTTACTTTCCCTTTGCCAGTGCTCTTTGCTTCTCCCTCTCTCCCAGTTGTGATGATGCCTGCGTATCTAATTGCATCTCTATTTGAGCATTGTCACTGGAAATACTAAATAGCGTTGACTTTGTACAGACTTCTCAAACACCCTGTTCATTGCGTCTTTTGGGTTGGAAAGTCCACCATTGGTGGTGGCTAAATGTTTTTTTTCCACCATAGCTAAGGAACAAAATACTCTCGTTTTTTCAATTTCTGTGTAGTCTGTGTATGGCCTGTTCTTTCATTTTTCAATGTGTCTTTATTTATCTGAAAGTATGCATTTTGAACTGTCTCTCCTCCTAATTAGATAATCACAAAATTAATATTTAGTGATTATCAAAGAAAAAGTAGTGCATCAGTCATATTTAACATAATGCATATATACAATGTAAGAATAAGAATAAATGTAAAGCTATCAAATTATTTAAGCGGCTTGTGTCTCTTTGTGAGCACCTCCCAATCTGTTTTACTGATTAGTACTAAAAAAAGTGATTGTTTTTAACATTACCAACCGCAAAAAGTTTGCCTTTTTTTTTCTACAGAAAAAGTTGAAACCAAGGTTCCCTGCTTAGGAATTTTAAATTATTTTTAATTGTTCCTTTCTATTGCATAGTACCTAACATAAGACAATATTCTAGAGAAAGCAATACGTTTTAATACTACTGTATCCTATTGTGGGAAACTTACATATGTACTTATGAGAAGCAATTGGATTGTGTGGGACAGGTGTGAGAGAGCTCTTGGTGAGGCTGGGCCAAATTGGGAAAACTGGTTTGTGTAGGGGAAGAGATCAGAATGGGCTTAAGGGAGTTTGGGTCTGCTCTTGTCAATTTACAGACGGATTTGTGTTAGATTAACCAATTTCAAAAGTCACAGCACACACGCTTTATCTCCCAAGGGCTTAGGGGAGTCTTAAGGAGTTTTAAGATTTTAGATTTTCTTTTAGTTTGTTTTTTTTTTTTTTTTTTAAGTTTTTAAAATGTCTTGTTCTAGCATGTAAGAGGCTGGGGAGGGATGTGTTTGTTGTTTCTTTGGGGGTTTTCGAAGAGGGTTGGTTTTGGTTTTGGTGTGTGGGTTTTACTCTGAAGACAGATTTTCCCTGAGGGCATCAACCTTTTACTTCAGGAATTCTCTTGACATGGACTGATGCCTTCTTTGCGATTTCCCTGGTACAGACATTTGTTCTCTGAAGATGGTAGTTTGCTCGCAGGTTCTTTTTGTAATCACTTCTGCCTGCCCTTTTGGCAACAGTTTAAACTCAGAGTGTCAGATGGTATAATCAAACTCCTCTTCTTACCCGTGTTTGCTTTTAAAGAAAAGAAAGGTGCCCTCGAGAATAGTACCTTTACTTGGTGTTATTTTCTAGTTTTCCTCTAATCGGAGTAAATCCTTTAACTTCTTGCTTCAGAAGTGCCAAGGAGCAGCCTTTTGTTTTTCACTGATCGGCGAGTCGGTGCTATGTGCCTCTTCTACCTTTAGAAAATGAATCTGTTAGTGGTTTCATCTGGTCATCAGTTAAGAATGATACAAAGCTGTGGAGTTGTGATAGCTGACATAGCCTGATAATGTGTTTCTGCAGCATGTAATGAAGAGAAAACCGTATGTCTCTACATTGCATCTCGACGGGTAGGCTAAAATATTGGGGTTGGCAGAGGGTTCTCTCTAGCAGCCCTCACACTAACCTGGTATCTTTTGCATACTTTGACCTCCTGTATTATTAAAGAAATTAAGCATAAGTTAATATTGTGCCCATCTAGGGTTTTCTCTGTTGATCTTGAAATATGTTTTATAAGCCAAAAATCCCAGATTTATGCAATTAAAAATTCCAAATGGCTTGTACCTATTTTTTCTAAATTTGGTACCAGTTAAAAAAGTTTCTTCATAGAGTTTCAAAATTCTTAGTAAATTTTGCTTTAGAAAATGAAACAGTACACTATTATTTGTGTTGAAATAGAAAGGGAGTTCTGTGTGGATGGATTACAGGGTGGGGGTGGAGGCAGGAGAGGGTTGTTAGAGGGTTTTTTGTTGTTGCTGTGTTACTATTCACAATCTGAATTGCAGTGTGGGCTTTTAATGTGCTTTTAGTGTGATTATTATGGTAAGGTCAGGGAAGGAAATTGGGATGGTCATTAAGAGTTAGCAAATTCTTCTCCAGTTTGTGGTGTTCCTTTACTTGTTAATCAAGGCTCTAATAGCGAACAGCAGTTCTACAGTGATGTATTTGGAAGTAGAAATTACATAGAAGATACAAATTTTAAAAAGAAAGAAATGCCATTGACAATTTTTAGTAAGGTTACTTTAAAAGTTTTTGAATAAACTATGTAATACACATACTTACACACATGCATGTACACTCTCGCATAGCAGTCTTTTCAGTCTGTATACAGTTATAAGCCTAGTCTGCTTTATGCAAAAATTACTTAGTATACTTTTTATTTATATTAGAGCAAGGACAAGATTGCATCCTACAGCAAAACTCCAAAAGTGGATAGGAGTGATGTGGGGAAGGAGATGAAAGAAAAGTCTTCCATGAAACGTAAACTTCCTTTTACTATTAGTCCATCCAGAAATGAAGATCGCAATTCAGACACAGGTAGAACCTTTTTATTTCCTTAACTAATTATTTGTTGGTAAAATACGTCCTAATTTAATTCATTGTATATTATGTTTTTATATTGATTATTTTTTTCCCTATAAAAAAGGATACTAAGTATAAAAGTTGCTTGCTTGCTTCTGATTGTTGCATCTCAGTCTGATAGGCTTTCATCCTATCATTAGCAAGAGCTACCATGCCAGCATCATTTACCTACATTTTCCAGTTGTTTCCTAACCTCATTCTTTTGCTTCTATTTTAGTAATAAATCTTTCTTTTCATTGTCATCTCTGGAGGTCTGTTTGTTTGAACAAGTAAACTGACGAAAAGACATGTAAGTGCCTTGATCTGAGACACAGCTGTCAGCCTTTCATAGCCCTTTTTTTGGGGGAGGGAGAGTGGGAAAGATAGGTCTACTGTCCTCCATGTAAAAGAAAAGGTTGCTAAGGTTATGGGGCTAACTAAACTAGCCATGGAGAGCGAACTTTTCTTTCAGTCTAAGCTCCTGTGATCTGTTCATGGTACCTTTTCTGCACAGGCTGGTAGTTCTTCCGAACTTAAGCATATTCTATTAGAACCGATTTCAAGACTTCAAAATACCATTCTTAACATGGCTTTTTTTTCAAATCAAGATGGAGGGATATGGATGTATTCCAAAAGTACAGTTATCTCTGAGTCTAGGTAATTAGTTATCTATGTCATCGTTCAGTAATAGTTCTGTTGGTAGCAGAACAGTATCCATGCCCTCTGGAAGGCCACCATAAGGCATGCTCCCCAAAGTTCTCAGAAGTTCAGTACTGCAGTTTCTTATACAGTGCTCATTGTACATTTCAATGTTTTCATAAACAGGTAATTCCCTTAATATGCTTAGATTTAAATACAACACAGAAGTATATACCTCAGTACCTGTTTAATCTTTGTCCAGGATTGATTTCATGTAGAAGATTTGGCTCCTGGATATTACATACGTGTTTTTGTCACTGTAAAGAGAACATAGTATGAAATCCAAATTTGAAATAGTCGCATTACAAAACAATACTCTTGGCTTTATATCTCTGTTTTCAGTGGTTTTACAGAATTCTAGTCTTACACTATTCATGATGCCAGTTGATACTGAAAAGACCGTGTATAGATTAGAAGTGTGCTTCCAGCATCTGCTTTACTAAATGTATTACTTGGTATTAGATCCTAACTGTCTTTCATAATGGAAATAAATATATTTAGAAGTAATATTTAGTGTTTATCTAATGTTTTCTGTGTTGAATATCTTCTGTCGTCTCTCCCCACCCCCATCAACTTCAAATAATTCATTGTCACAGCATCTTGTAAGGTAATGTAATGTAATTTTTTTGTGTTTCTCTTGCTTATAGCATCTGTTGTCACAGTTCCCACAAACAAGACTGATTACCCTAGGCACTTAGGCATGCACAAAAAGATGATGCACACACTACAAAATCTGTTTGTTACCAGTTGTAGCAGGGAGATGAAATAAATAGTTCAGGCAGGGGCAAGAAATACTTAATAGAATGATAGAAGGCACGTAGCTTTGAAGTGCTGTGTGGCAAACATCGTGGTCGGTTCATTTCATTACTGCCAAGGTAAGGAGGTCAGAGCAACTACCCCGCTTCACAGATGAGGAACTTGGTACATAAGCTTCCCAGAAACTTTAGAGGCAGAAGCATTACTGGGATGAAAAAACAGTTCTTGCAATGCTGATTCTGTATCTCACCGATAGATTAGACCAGTGGGAATTAACCACTGACATTGGTGCTAAGTTTGTCACTGACAAGGGTCAGGACTGACATCAGCGATCATGAAATGCGGTGCTGGTTCTGACACAAACTTGGCATTATACATTGAAAAGGTTTGCCATCACGGGACTAAACCATTACGTCTGACAGAAGTGTCTCCCTGCTAACTGTGTACAGAGAATGGCAAATGTTATCTGAGAAGGAGGAAAGTTTTTGGAGATAAGAGTGTAACCAGAGACAGAGGGGAGAAAGAAGAGGTGATGAAAAGCTTCCTATCAGCTAGTAGTAAGTGTTTACCAAAAATAAATAAATAAGTAAATAAAAATCTCAGTTTTCTCCTGATACTTTGTGAAAATCTGTAGTGGCATTCTAGGGAAATGGTCAAAGCTTGTGTATACGATTCATAATTGAAAAATCTGAAAAAATAGGTGGTACTACTCTATTCTTCCCACTGTCCATTACAGTTGCAGGATGTATTTTATCCTTTCCCCAATGGTTTTATTTTTAATAGCCTTTCAATATGTTTTTTTCAGAGTTCAGAATAACAAAATGTTCTTACTGCTTTGCTAAGTAGTTTCTCTGTAACAGGTGATAAGACCATTGAGTTTGATTTTTCAAATGTTTTTAAAGTTCTAGGGTCTTCTAAAAATGTATCTGCGTGAACGTAAGAAATGCCATAAAAAGTAGTTATAGGATGAAAATTTTAATTAATAGTTTAATAAATGGCTTATCTCCAAGGTAGATGATAGGGTTGCTAGCTGATTGTAGAAGCCCCATGATAATTGGGTTTCGTCCTGTTTAGGCAGGTAAATCAGTCAAAGAATGAGAATACCTAATTTTTAGAGCTTTACATCATTAGATCTGTCTCGGTTCTATCTCCAGAGTATTTATTCATAAACTAAGATTTTGTCTTTTTTGCTTTATTTTTCTAAAAATTGCCCTCTGCAATTCCACCTCTTGCTCCTTTTTGTGGTGGGGTTTTTTTGGTTCAGGTATTGTCTAGAAACTATAAGTAATAATGACTATGGACAGCCAAACTGAATGTTAACTTTATCTGGAAATAATTTTTAAAATTTGATTCCTGCTACACCCTGTCAGTTTTGGCAAGACTGAAATCAAACAGCATTTGTAGTATCCCTTAAGAGTCTAGAACAATTCTAGTCCTCCTGTTTGTCTAAATTTAGATTTAAATCAGTGTTTTTGCCTAAGAAACTGCTGCAATAAATTAATATTAAATATTTTCAGATTTAGCCTTTAGGTTACTTTCTGAATAATTTCATACTGATTAGGACTGGGTCCAGTTGCCTCAGCAGTTGTGCAGTGCCGGCTGAGATGCCTGCAGTGGCTGAGAAGTCTGTGGAGGGCTGAAAGGTAACGGGAGTCAGAGGAGAGCTTCGGTCTCCCGAAGAGGCCAGCGGGCCCAGGGCAGCACGGCAGTGGTACGGCATCCCGTGCGGGAGGCGAGGGTCACCATGCTCAGCCGCGGCCCTTGCGCGGGGGTGGGCCTCTTCTGCTGCCCTGGTTTGGATGGCTCTCCTGAACAGAGGGCTCTGTTATCACATCCCCATTCTTTGATTGGAGCAACCACAAAAGGCGAATACGAGATATATATATATACTACAGTCACATTTATTTATAGTGCAAATTCTGCAGTATATCTTTAACCCTTATCTAAGTTAAGCTTACAAAGGATTCTATATGCAAACTTTGATTAAGGCTGGTGGAATTGATGGTGGAAGGAGTAGTGTTTTTCATACCTTTATTAATAAGTTCTCTGATTTGAAGTCTCCCAATCCAAAAACGTAATTTAATTGAAAATCCATCACTTATTTAGACTGCTCAAACAGCATTATTTAAATTTTGTTGATTTATTTAATGAATCTGGTTATTCTTAAATAACCTCTGATGTGGTTATCAGAATAAGAACAACAGGCAACTGTTGTTTTTGCAAAGGACAAGTTTGTTTGCGTTCTCCACTTTATTAGTCTGAAGAGAGAAGTTTGAATTTTTCATAATAATTAAACATAACTGCAGATCAGGAAAATCTCTTTGTTGTGAAGGTAAGCGTAGGCTTTTTTCTCTTTTTTTTTTTTTTTTTCTCATTTTTTTGGTAGTCTTGGTATATAGTTGATTATTCAGGAAGAACAAGAGTTACAATTATGCTGAATGTGCTAATTTGTTGATCTTTCCTTGGAAATTATGTTCTCCAGATTTTCTATATATAGTAGCATCTCGGTTTTGTTTTCTGACCCTTTCAGTTTCTGTCTTTAAAGTAGTCCAAACGAGGCACAGTCATATTTTTTTAGTGTTTAATTGACATTCAGAAGAGCAAAACAGCTGACCTCTTTATGTTCCACATGTACCTCGTAGTAACACAATTTCTGTACTTGGGCTTCCCATAGTTGCAGAGGTCAGTGGGGCTGTTGGAGGGACTGTTCACACGCTCTGTTACTGCTTGCTGCATTGGGACTTAGTGCTCAACTATTACTGGTTTCTTTAACTGTTGTTTGGGCTAGAGGCAGCGAAGTGGAGGTGGCTTTTTGTGTGTGTATGTGTTGGTTTGGTTAAATACATATACCATAAACTTGATTAATTAGGTATCACCATAGTACCTTGATATCTCTACAGCGCACAGTATACTTTGAGGTCTCTTCATCACATTCCAATCTTTCTCTTTGACTGAGGATAGGAAGCGGCAGTCAATCATGATGTGTTCCTCTTTAAAATAACTTCAGTCAGATTGCCACAGTCACACAGATCTTGATAACTCCATCTCTCTCTTTGTCATCTGCAGAATTGATCATCTTGACCTGTCTTCTGCAGTTGTTGGTAATAAGCATATGAGTCTTTTCTTGTATATCACTCAGGCTTACAACATCCTTAGAAGCATTTATTTCAATCAGTTCATATTTTAGCTTCACGTGGCCCTATTTCTTAATCCTGTTATTCCTTACAATTGACACTATGATAGGAATTTTACATGAAACCAGACTATCATGAGCCCTGAAGTTGGAATTTGGTCGTTTTGTGTTATTTCCTTTATGCACTAAGGTGGTTATTTTCCCAAATGGAATATTCTGTTACTTTGGCATGATTTGTTTTAAGAAATCCATGTTACATTATTTAATAATTTGTTTTTCTAAAACATTTAGAAATTACTTGAGTGAGAATTTGTGATTTATCCAGATTTACAAAAAAAGGAAACAAAAAACCCAAACCAGATACAGTATTCGTTGCCTTGGGACATAATCTGTCATGTATAAGTTCTCCTAAAATAATCTCCAGTGATTCTGATGTTTCTTGTGCCAGTATGTTTAAGTACTGTGAGTGAATTTCATGAGGCTCTTCTACAAATAGGTGCTCAAATGCACCTAAATCACTGTTTCACATGACTTGGCTATTTTTTAAATCTTTTGTTTTAAAGTGTTACGTGAAAAGCTTACATGGCAAAAGTAAAACCTTGGAAAAACTTAAAAGGAATGTTGTCCAGGTAGATTTGACTGCACGTTATGAAAGTTATTTAATAAAGATAATTGAACATGAAGCCACTTGAAGAGTTTTGATTATTATTTTTTTTTAATAACAGGTAAGAAATTCCCTGACATACTGTTTCTAACTGCCAAAGAACACCAAAAGGTGACAAGAAAGTTAATGTAGAAGAAGATACTTGTATTCCACAGACTTTGAAAACGAAATGCTCAAAACCTAAAAAAAAACCCCCACAAAACCCCAAGCCTAATTGACTTTAACAGTCAATTTTATACATGGAGTTCTACCCAAACTTAATTGCTTGAACTGATATTATTCCTCTATTAGGGAAGTTATTACTGTTCAAATTATATGAACATCAAGTACACAGCTGTGAAAAGTTTTCTGTTACCACAAGATAAAGAATATCTAAAAAGTCAAAGTTCATGAATGTTAAATTGGTCTTTTCCTGCTAAATAAAGTATAGCGTACTGCGTGATGATATTCTTGGAGCAGTGAAAACAAATCATTAATATAATCCGCAATAAGCATAACGGGGGTTCCCAATAAGAAATCTTCTGTGGAAGTGTAGCTTCTTTATCAACAATTGCATTGCTGTTTTCCTTGGATTTTAAAAAAGAAAAAACAAAACACAAAAGCCCACAAGAAAAAACAAGAAACAAAACCAAAAAAATGACAAAAGTAGTTTTTTTACTATCTTATTTTTATACACCAATAACTAACTTTCTCTTTCATATGCCCTACTCCCTTCCTTTTGCTTTCTTCTACCCCTTTTGTCCTATGTTGTCTTATCTTGTACATTCAGAACCAGGGCATACGCATGGGATCTTGGGGTTGAAAAGCAATAGCAATGCTCCAGTGAATGGAGTATCAGGTGCTGTAGTCGTGAGACTTTTTTTTTTTTTAAGGTTTGTTGTTGACCATATTAATTTTGTGTATTGAACTGTTCAGATTTACTGAAAACACATATGAACTCTCATATAAATTTTAATAACATTGTGGCTTTTTTTGAGTGGTAAGGGCATAATTCCAGTATAACTTGGTGAGACCAGTTGTATTCTTATTTGGTACTTTTAACTGGTAAGCTCTAGAAATGCTTTGCAAACACTGTGTTAATAAAGAGTAACAGAAGAATAATTTGCCCCACCACTGAAATGCATTGCAATATGTAGGGGAGGATCTTCAGGATCTTCACGTTGTTTGACAACACTAAACATGAGACGGAAGTAAATTGCACTCATTTACTTAGTAGGCTTTTCTAACATGATTTAAAAACCAAAAACAAACAAACAAAAACCCCAAAACAAAAACCAACAGATAAAAATACCTGGAAAAGTACACTGTATAGTGAAAAAAGTAAAAGCTAGATTGTCAAAAGATTTGTTTCACTTACTTTGATATATTATTTTCTCAAGCTGACTATAGCTATAAAATTGTAAAGAATAATTTAGGATGAAAGTGAATGTGTTTTTTCAATAAAAGAATCATGAGCAGTAAATAGCATAAGCTAAGAAAGAGCAGATTGTGCCAGACAAACTGAAATGTGTTGTTTTAATGGAAGTACTACGTTAGTCAATGAAGGGTATGCTGTACATTATCCTTGGAGAGAGAACAGCATATTCACAGAGAAAACTTGGAAGTACAATTTCATTGTAGGTGCTCTTTAAATTTTCCTATGCAGATGTTCTACCAATAGGTCAGTAGTGTTGGTTTGGATATTGAATGAATCTTTAGATATTCAGGAGTATGAGATGCATGCAGTTTAGAAAAATATCATCAATTACTTCTGTAAAAGAGATCTTGTTTCCTTTTTAAACGTGATGGATAAATTTGTAGTGTTCTTTTAATATGTACCTAGGTCTGTAGCTTTCCATTAAAATAGTCTTGTTTATAATTGTTTAGTCTGTAAAGTCATGTATTTCTTATTTGGTCACTATGGAATTCAAGACGTGCCTTCCTCTGCCCCAAGAGCATTGCGTTACTAGAGCCTGTGTATGTAATCAAGCCTAGAAGATGAGGTTTAGAGCAGGCTAGGAAGGCAGAAAATGGATTGAGAGGAAATGAATGACACAAGAAAGGCCACAGAGAGGGCCTAAGGCAGAAGTGGAGAAAATCAAAAGAGAGTTTCGGGCTTCCTGGAACAGGGAATGGGTATGGTTAGGAACCTCAAAGGGACTTAAGCTTCTAATTTGTAATTTTTATTACTTTTTGGCCCTCTGCAGTAGGTTAGTGAAGTTTGCCTCAGTGGAGTCTTCTGTTTTAAGATTCTTCTGCTTTTTCAGGTGACAGATTTTTTTTTAATGAAGTTTTAATACAGGTGTTTAAGGTTGAGATTTAGGAAAGGAAACTGGGAGACCAGTATGATAACAGGGACAGTAATAAAAATAAAATCCTCCCCCAGCCTTGACTGTAGCTTAATTGCATTTCCATATTTTTTTTCTTTTAGTATGGCCCAAAATACTACAGTTAAGTAAAACCGGATGAACAGTGCCTCATCAGCTGGTAATCAGTCACAGTAAGAATAAGATGAAATAACTTATTACACAAAAAACTAAAAACACCAGTGTGGCAACCAGGCTTATTTAATGAATGGTAACAACTCCAACCAAGCCTCAACCAATTCCCAGCCAAATTCTAGCATACTAGTGTGGCCAAGTCTGATTAACCAGTCCAACATCTTTCCCCCTTGCCCCCCTTTCATTTATTACATATTCCCAGTTGTAATTTTTAGATCGGAGCTTTGTTTCATGTTCTTGCTTGCTTTATGGGGGTTAGCACATCAGCCAGCCACAGAGGAGACGGCAGGCAATAGACCGCTTTGCTGAGTTGTGTCCCCGTCTCTGTGGTCAGTAGTCTGGCGTGGAGGGTGGGCTGGGTTTGCTTGTGGCTGTGGGGTTCAGGATTCTGGCTGCTTGCTTAAAGGCCCTTTGGGAAGGCGGTCAGTAGGGAAGCTTCCGAAAGGAGAGGATGCGGTAGAGCGAGCAGGTCTCTGGAAAAGCTAATGCTGAACCTGTGCTTTTAAGGAGAGAACCAAGGAATTATTTGCTCAGGGTTTGGAGGTGTCATTTTTGTTGGTTGAATCTGTTAGAGTATTCTTCAGACCATTCCTTCTTGACACCAGTGGTTAGAAATTTTTTTTTTTAACTCTTTAAAAAAATATTAATTTCAAGTCACCAAATATGTGACTGAGGTTCCTTAAGCCATCTTTTACATCCAGTGTGTTTATATTCATGTAGTAATGTTAGGGAGTCTGAAGAAAAAGGTAGACATTCTAGATCTAACATGTAAGTAATGTAAGCTGCTTACAAAATACAAAATGTTGAATTTTTAAGAACTTGTTAAGACTGAAAAAGAGCAGTTGCGTGGAAAGATGAGGTAATTAGAGAAAATGAATGGTCTTCACTACGCATAAATGCAAACTAGTAAGTCTCTAGAAAATACAGTTAAACAATAATGACCAGGTATGGAGATCTGTGGAAGATTGTTGTACCAAAAGAAATTTGATGCATTGAGAGTTTGTACTTGTTTGCTGTTAAGATCATTAAATACTGCTCCAGTTAAAGGCGATTCAGTCAAAGTCACTTAATCACAAACCAGTTTTCTGTCATACTTTAAATGCATGTGTTTGGTTTAGGAGACCTTTATTCAGAAAAATGAAGCAAGAACTTTGGAAAAGGAGGGAAGACATAGAACAGAGTTCCCAAATTCCACAAAATTCTAGTTTTGAAATTTGTTAAGTATTAAAAAGTTGTCTGGTTTCAGAGCACATTTAACCAATCTGAAGATCTGTGAGAGTTTGTAGGTACTGAATAGCTTTAGAAATGATCTGTTTATTCAGATGTGTAATTTTAGCTCCTGGTTTAAAACTTGGACATGAAATATTAAACAACTTTCCTTTTATGAATATTTACGGGAGAAGTTATGTATATAAAATAGCTGTATGTTTTTGAAAGATACAAATTTCAGACAAGAAATGACTCTAAGGTGAAGTAACAGGATGAGTTTGAGAGAAACAATCTTTTATCCAATTAATCTTGCAAATACTCATATTAAAAAGTCTTTTCCTAATTTTTAACATGGTGTCTTGAGAGAAGTGGAATAGAGCACAGTCTCAGATCTGTATTCAAGGCTGAAAGTTAATTAGCTGATCTTACAGAATTTCTTAAGCTCCTGACTTGATGGTCTGGAAATTAAAGTTGCGACATATACAGTCTCCCTGCTGTGAAATAGGTTTTTCATCTTTTAGAAATTTTTAGTAATCCTCCTTACAGCTTTAAGTGCTCTGACTCAGTAGCTTATTATCCTGATATGGTTAGAACAGGTAACCAAAACTAATGCAAGTGCAGCAAATTAGAGATGCAATTCCTGTCTTTCATCACCTGCCACCAATCACCAGTTCACATACCTTAAAAGGATGTTTTTATTTCTAGAGAAATACTCTAATAGAACAGCAGTTTTGAGTTTTAAAATGTTAATATTTCCAGACAAGGAAGGTCCGGAGAAAAAAAAAATGAAGAAGGATGCTGGAAATAAGAAATCAACACCAGTTAGCATTCTTTTTGGTTATCCTCTGTCAGAGCGCAAACAGATGGCACTTCTCATGCAGATGACAGCAAGAGACAACAGTCCAGGTGATCTTTCAAAGTTAACAGTTTCCTTCCTCTTGCCTGTTTTAATTCTGTCCCAATCAGAATGTTCTGAACCCTGCTGGTTTTCAACAATCCTTGCTTTTTATTGAAAATTTTTTAAATTATTTGTAATTCTGGTAAAACTCTATTGTGCGTTGACGAGTAATATGATGAAAAATTCTTGACCTTCTGTATTTATGTGCGAAACTTTGCATTATGATAGCTGTAAAACCTGAAAATCTCTTTTCTTTTGATTATTTTTGCCTCTCAAACACGGTTCCATATGCATTAATTGAAAACTGGAATACTGTCTGGTTTTTATGAAGTTTAACTACTGTCTCATTGCCTTCATTTGGAGCAGGATTTTAATTTAGAAGGAAACTGAATTGTCTCCTTAGGATTTAATGGGAGAGGGGAAACACCTTGTTTTTAATTCAGAACTTCAAACTTTCCTTGATCCAGTTATATTTAAAACATTTTCATGTATGTATGTTTTACCTGTGTAATATTTTAACTGACTCCCTGTAACGAAAGACTACCAGAAAATACAATACAGGCTGTCATACTGCAGTTTCTCCTTTTGTGTAAATCTGGCTTTGTGGCTTCCCTTATTTTTGAGAAAATTTTGAGAAACTTTAGTAGTATAGTGGTTTACTGTCCAGTCCACCCAAAAACGTGTGGTGGCACAGCTGAGAAAGTGCAGGGAGTACAATGCACAACCAGTAATTCCTTAAACTGGCATCCCACTACATAAAAATACAGTGGAAGTGTGCTGGATGAAGGGGAAGCAGGGTAGATGCTGATCTGCATGGTTATGCTTTGTCTTCTCTCAGCAGAATTTATA
Source organism: Cariama cristata (assembly GCF_000690535.1). Taxonomy (NCBI): domain Eukaryota; kingdom Metazoa; phylum Chordata; class Aves; order Cariamiformes; family Cariamidae; genus Cariama; species Cariama cristata. Next base: position 35,044 of record NW_009622667.1, read on the forward strand.
CCAGTGTATGTGAACCTTGTATTTTGGATAGACTTCATCTGTCCTTGAAACCTACTTTAAAAATAGTGAGACCTTGCAAAATACCATTTTGCACATTGCAGATGGGCATTGTGTTGACACATGTGAAGTGTCAAATACATGATTTATTTAAATACAATTATTCACTGGTAGTTGTAGTCTTTGAATAAAATTGTTAAAATGAAGTGAAGTAAAAATAGGGTTAAATAACTTAGTGAACATTTGAAAACTTATTTTGTAGATTCCACCTTAAATCATCCCTTACAAACAACACCAACACAAAAGAAAACTCCAACCTCCTCTTCAAGACAAAAAGACAAAGTTAACAAGAGAAATGAACGAGGGGAAACTCCTCTACATATGGCAGCCATTCGAGGGGATGTTAAACAGGTTAAGGAGCTGATCAGTTTAGGTGCAAATGTGAATGTGAAAGATTTCGCAGGTAAGTTGATGCGTGCTCTCCTATCTGTGTGAATTAAATACTACTGCTGAAGTTGTTGTCAGAGGTTAAATTTCAGTTCATGCTATATGCAAATGAAAAATTTAACAAAATTGACTGGAAAATTTTAAATCATGTTTTTATTTCTGATGGCAGTGGTAGTACTGGCACACTGTAATGCATAGTGTATTATTAGAATGGTATAATAATACCATGACGTTTCAGGTGTGGCCAGGGCCTTTGCACAGTATGCATATATAAAAATGTGAGGAGATGCAAAGCTTAGTAATGGTGAAGGTGGTTGGACTGAATGTACGTTGTCGCATTACTGTGACAGCAAATCCGCACCAAGGCAGATGGGTGTGGTATTGCTTGCACTTGTCACCTAGTCCTGCTAGGTTAATACTAGTTTTGGTATGTCAGTATCTGCTGTGGTTTCAGCACTGACTGATAAACTTTAAGGTAAGTTGTAACTTGTATCGTATTTTTAATCTTTTATTTGGTATCTTTCTTTACTTTTCTTGGTATCTGTTTAGTAACCTTTCTATAAGGAAATGTCTGTGCTGCCTGTCTCTTTGTCTGCAAGGCCTCCTAAATAATTTTGTAGAACCTGCTGGCAAACTTTGGCCTGTTTTGCTCTTGATACTCTCACAGTAGTTAAGTTTCTCCATGTTTTAGTAAAAAATCTCCAGCAGAGGAAATATGAGATCCCCAAAGTAATGCTTGCACAGAAGGCAGAACCTGCAGTTTTGGGTTCAGTAGTTGCCAGCTGTTGATTGGCCAGGTACCAAATTAAATGCATTTACATACTGAGATAAGCCAAAGTGCCTGCTGGTTTTTCCTCAACCACCATAAAAGGGCATTAGACTTAGGAGCTGGCATATTGGGTAGATGTTTAGGGCACAGAAGGGGGTTGGAGTAACGAGGAGGGATGGAACTGTGTGAAAGGAAGGCTAAATCAGAGGATAAGGGGTTGGTGCAGAGATTGTTACGGGGTTGGGGTCTCAGTGACATCTATAAAAAAGTAGGATTCAGTAGCTGTTTCTCTCTTAAATGCAAGGACAATCCTAAAAATAATACAAGTATCAAGTGCACATTATATAAACAGGATAACGAACTGCTCCTAATAATCTACCTCTCAACATTAGTCATTAAACACCGGCTTTTTTGCACCCACAGTAGAAGTAGATCATAGGAAAGTGAGGAAATAAATAGAAGAAAGAGCCATATTGCTTTTGGTTATGTTCAGAAAGACTGTGCTCCTAATGCAAAGGGTAATGCTGAAGAAAAGGTGACAAAATTTGTGGGGATATGCTGGCATCCCGAGGGAGTAAAGAGAATGTTGAGAATACTCGTTGGTATAATTAACTGACAGCACTAGCAGTTTCTTTAGAGACATTGCATAATAGAAGCAAAAACATAATGAACGTATGAATGAGGGTTTTAACTAGACCTACAGTGAAGCCTGCTAAAGATGCTCAGTTTACGGGTCTGGTTATAAGGAGAATTATACTCTCACTGGGAATGGTGAGATGAGCTGAGGTAGCAGGCCCTAGTGAAAGAAATTAAGAACTATACGGTACAATTAGTTGTCAGCTCAAACTTGACATCAAGAGAAAATATTAATGAGATGGACTAAAATCTTGATTTTCGGTAAGAAACACATCAGTGATTTCTTGGTGTACAGAGGGTAGCTGAACTTGTGTTTGAAGATGAGGCTGCCCAGAACTCATTTGTAGAGGAAGAAGAGAAAGGAAGCAGAAGTAGAACCTAGTGGGATCTTCAGAGAAGTTGAGAGGGGAGATGAGAAGAACTTGTTGAAAGAGCAGTTTTAGTAAAGGCAGGGGAAGTTCAGGGGAAGACAGACTCATAGAAATCTCAGGAAGAATAGAAGCACTTCAATAAGAGATGTTGTGGTGGGTTAACTGTGGCTGCCTGCCAGACACCCACCCAGCTGCTCACTCGTTCCCCCTCAACAAGGAAGAGGGAGAAAATAAGATGGAAAAAAACCCTTATGAGTTGAGTAAAGACTGTTTAATAAGAAAAGCAAAAGCTATGTGTGCAAGTACAGGAAAAAGAGGAATTCATTCACTACTTCCCATCAGCAAGCAAATGTCCAGCCAGTTCCTGGGAAGCAAGGCCTCAGCAGGTGTAATGGTTGCTTGGGAAGACAAACACCATAACTACGAGCATCCCTCCTTCCTTCTCCTTTCTCTGAGCTTTTATTGGTGACCATGACATTGCAATGATCCCTTTGGTCAGTTTGGGTCAGCTGTCACAGCTGTGTCCCGTCCCTGCGTCTTGTGCAGGGGGAGGGAGAGAGAAAGCCTTGATGCTGTACAAGCACTGTTAAGCAGGAACTGGGACAGTGGTGTGTTACGAACACTGTTTGAACCCTAAATGCAATGCGCAGCACCAAGTTAACTTCATAACTTGACTCCATACAGATCTTTAATTTTAAAGGCCAATGAAAGGATGAGGAGAATGGTTGAGAGTTGGTTCTGAGAACTGTTTGGGAGCAAGTCATTAGAGACTTTATCCAGAGCTCTGGAGGAGGTATTTGGGATTAGGTGAGATACTTTTCCATTGGTAATCCAAAGTGAGAAGCAGAGGTGGCTGAGCTGCAAAATCCTATGCAGAGGAAAAAGTCAAGAAGAGGGGGAGGATTTGAGCAGTGAGTCATGGGTGGAGCAAAGCAAGAATTTAGGATGCAGTGAAGTTTAGAGAATTAGCGGGTTTTTTAGCCAAGAATTTGGCAGAACGAAAGGAACAGAAAATGAATTATTAATGGAGGAAGTAACCCTGCTCATGGGATATCTGCCAGAGTGATGCTGCTGTGTGAGAACAAGCATAAGGGAAACAGATGTTGAGAGCAAGCCAGGACTTGAGTTGGCAGGCTGACATTGTGATAGGATGGCAAGGCAAAGCAGTAAAACATGGAGAAGAATCAATTCTGGAGAGAGTTAATAAGAGGGAAGAAGATAGGGGTGAGAGGGCTGAGAGCAGAAGAGTGTCATCGTCGTGGGTGAGTGGGGAAAAAGACAGATGACAAGAAAATGGAAGGAAGGAGGTGCTAGCCAGGCAGTGCTGGGAGTGACAGACCATAGTGATGACTGGAGGGGAAATCTAGTATACGAAGATCAGGAAGAAGTGTTTTGCCACAGACTAAGGTAGAAACTTTTTTTTTTTTTAAAATGAGTGGCAAGTGGGAAGTTGAGTGAGAGATGAAGATGAGAAAGCACCTTACTGAGGGGATTATATGTCAGGAGTTGTTTCTTGTACCTCCTCTTCATGGATGTACTGGTGAGATGCATTACTGATTAGATGCAGAGTTCCAGTGAATAAACTCTTCCAGGCTTGCACTATGGAAACAAAAGTTGAATGCCTTCCCAGAACTGGGCTTTGAGAGGGCATCAACAGCAGGCTGGAAGTTCAGGGCAGCTATAAAGTGGAAGGCATCAAGTTGGGGAGAGGAAATTGAGGTAAGCAATATAGCATGTGTGGGTTGATTGTCTCTTCAGTTGAGGCTCTGCTACAAGAAATGAGCATTGAACTTCAGATTATGAATTTGGAAATAAAAATTGCTAAAAATGACTGATATTCTAGGAAATAATCAGGAATATCTTCCAATATCTGCCAATATTTATTAGTAGTTTGCTATCTAGACTAATAGCTGCTGGATGTTATTAGTGATTCCTGGTATATGTTCAGTAGCTCTAAAGGAGCACTAGTTATGATAATTTGCCATACTACTTCTTTCCAATAGTGTATTTTTTAAACTGTTTCCATGTAGAATAATGTTATTTATATATAGCTAACAGTGTGTTCAAATGCTCACTAGTCAAAGAATTTCTAACATGTTTAGCCTGGGGATTTTGTGCCAGATTTTGTCTCTTCCTGTTTGATTAGTGATTTCTGTGTTCAATTTAATCACGGTGAAATTTGGAATTTGTTGGCATGAGGGTTAAAGTTGATAAAGCACATGGTGTTCATCAGATGGATGGCATTACCTTCCTGCCAACTACTGTGTGCAAGTGTGTTGCGAAATGATTCAAGGCAATAGAGATCTATGGCAGAGAGAAAAAAACAAATCTTTGACCTTTCAAATGCACACTTGCCACTCTTTGCTCTAGGTTGGACACCGCTGCATGAAGCTTGTAATGTTGGCTACTATGATGTTGCAAAAGTCCTGATAGCAGCGGGAGCCGATGTGAACACACAGGGCTTGGATGACGATACGCCACTTCATGATTCTGCGAGCAGTGGGCATAGAAATGTGAGTTTGCTGGGAGAGTGGGAGGGGAATAAATAAGTGGTTTGAAATGCTTGGTCTTTAGAACAAATCCTAACTGTCCTGATTACTGTCATGTGGTTTTATAATTCTGCTTCTACCGTTTTGGGGGCATCTTAAAGTTGTCTTGGTTTTCTTTGTTTCATCTTTCTTTGAATCTTACTTCTGTTGCCAGATGTTTTCTACCAGTATTTGTTTTCTTAAATATTTAAAAGTTTCACCTTTACTTTTTTAATAAACAAACATTTTGATGACTTTTTGTTTTAAGAGAGACTTCTACTGTATAGAATTCTCAAAGAAAAATGTCTCCGAACAGTATGCTCTGGATTTGGGAAATTACTTTTTATTTCTGTGCATACAGGAAAGTAAAATATGCTTTTTATATATATAAAGGGGTTTTTTATATATAAGTATTTGAAGTTATAAAGCCTACATTTATTTTTATGTATTTGTTCATGGCGTTTGAATTAGAGCATTGATGTATATATATTCTTTATTATTCTTTTTTAAAATATACCAATAATGACTTAGCAGAGAAGATAAATGCAGCACAGCAGGTATTTTACATTAATTTCTGAATTTGTTCTTGTTTTCTGCAAACTAGATGCAGAAATTACTCCACTCTCCTTTTATGTCTCTTATTTCATTACTATGTGCATGATCTGCTGTGTAAAGCAAAAAATAGAAAATATCCTTGAATGAAGTATATCTTCCAACAAGGCGTTCAGTTTGAAAGGATATTCTGGAAAGGCTAGAGAAGAGAATTATAATAATCTGACTGTGAAATTTTTATTAACTGTTTAGTAACTGTTTCTTACAGTTATCTAAACAAAAGGGATTATTTCGATCGAGCTTGCATAAAATTAGAGATTTGGAGAACAGGACCTCTTGCTTGTCTGGTCTCATCATGCATATCAGTGACCATCTCACTGAGAATTTGTTATGTATCAGAAAAATTCTGAAGTTTCATGTTACCATATCCCTGTCTGCCGAATTTCCCCACTCTTAGCATATAAGACCAAAAAAAAGTTATTGTATTCAGTTGGGCATGGGGGTAGCTTGTTCCTCCAGTAAGATACTTGGATCTCTGTCAGAGCTTTTCTGGAATGCTGTGGAAACCAATAGTACTGTTACTTGAAAAACTTTTACTGTTCCTTAGAGTTAAGTGCTATAGAATTTGGAGCAAGGAAGTGAATTGAGTGCAGAGGAGCAGACTTATTGGTAGGTGAGGAGCCACATAAATTGTGTGAGGAAATGCTAGAAGAGCAAGAACAAAAGGCCACTGTTGCTTTTCTTTATGATGATGCTATGTCTCTGTAACAGAGGACAACTTCTTTAGTCTTCCCCATTACCTCTTTTAACCAGCAAATTATGAATACCTGGACTTCGCATTCTGGTTGCTGAAGTCTTGCTTTGCAGTCTCAATTTCATAGGTAGGAGTTTAGGATTATTGCATATCACATTATCCATGTTTCGTGTGCAATGGAAGATTCTTATGCTGGTCAAGTAACATGTTGTGGAAAACGTAAAAGCTCGTTTATTTAATGCTGCAGATTGTGAAGCTGTTGCTTCGACACGGTGGAAATCCATTTCAAGCCAATAAGCATGGGGAGAGACCTGTTGATGTTGCTGAAACTGAAGAGTTGGAAATGCTATTGAAAAGGGAGGTGCCCATCTCTGATGATGAGGACAGTTGCTCAGGTAAAATTAGCCATTTAATTGTATTCTTCAAGTGCATCAATTCACCTGAAGTTAGATGGTTTTAATGTTTTGTGTAGTGTTAGCTGTTAAGATTGCTGCAGGTAGCAGTTGCTATTGCTAAGGTTGTTCTCCACTTTTAGTTCGAGGTAGTTTTCAGATCTTTCAGTTGAATTATCTGAAATGTTTATGCTGACTTTTTTTCCTTTTCTCTCTCTCTGTGTCTTTAATAAGCACTTCCCCCTCTCCAAGTCAACCCTACCTCAGAATGGTGGTTTTACCAGAAAAAGGTACAGAGAAAAATACTGTATTTATTAGGATGCAAAGTGATTTCTGAGAGGTTGTCTTGGGGGGAAATATCCCCAAAGTCACTTATTTCACATGCTTAGCAGATGAATCGGGAGCTGGTGTCTCACATGAGTATAACTCTATGAGCAAACTCATAGATTCAGCTGAAGAGGCTTGACTTGGAACCTTATTTGGAGGGAAAAATACATCCAGAAATACTTCTGAAAGATTTTTGAGTTCTAGATTTTCATATGATCAGGTGATGATAACATTCCATATGTTTCCTAAAATTTAATTTTAGGAACAGTTGAGGGGTTTACATTTTGGACTTTGAAGTCCAGGACATCCAGGACAAATTACTTGCTCCATGCTATGCACTTGTATAGCTGAGACCAGTTGCAGTGAATTATAAGCACAGTCTGCTTTAGGCTGTCCATATCAGGTGCATAAAGATTCATGAGGGAATTTCTTTGCACGAACAGCTCTTTGTCTCTTAAGAATGAAAACTTATCTGCTGTTGAAACATGACTAAATAGTTCATGTGGAGGAACATAGTTTAGTTGTTAGCATAAGTTGATTAATTCCTAGAGGAAAGAGTTGTCATAGTAAGATGTCCTTGAGAAAGAGTCCGGTTATGCAGGAATTATGCATAATAGATGAGGTTTACAAAATTTAAAGTGCTTTGCTTTTATTAGATTGGGCTATAAATGCTAATTAATATTTTTACATACCTGAGTGAGAGCTGTAAGGTGTGGGGAGCACTTTGATGGCATGACCTTTTGTTTTCTCTTAAAAATATTATTTCTAGTGAGAAGGTTTATTGTGTGTTTTGAATGTTTTTTTCTTCTTTGTTTGTATAGCAGTATGACTGCTGAACTGAACCATTTTATCCTGAGCTAAAAAGTGTGAATAATGTCCCATCAGTATTCAACTAATTTTCGGTTTTCTTACTCTAGATTCTGAAGAAGCTCCATCTGTAAATCCTTCCAGTGTAGAGGGGAATGTTGATTCAGAAGCAGAAAAGGACTCTGTAGCCAATGACAGCAAACAAATGGTCCCTAGTAAGGCACCACTTCCATCTGCTCTTGATGAGTATGAGTTTAAAGATGATGATGAAGATGAAATGAAAAAAATGATCGATGACAAACATGTCCTTAGAAAAGACCCTAGGAAAGAGGATGAGACTGAAGCTGAAAAGAACAGCTTATTTGTGAAACAAGAAAAAGTTATGTTTTCGAAATCATTTAAAAGCAAAAAACAGAAACCATCTAGAGTTCTGTATTCAAGTTCTGAAAGTTCAGATGAAGAAATACATCAGGACAAGAAGGTAGTCTCTCCTTGCTCTATTTCAGAGACGTCAAATTCTGATGTAAGAGAGAAGAAAGAATATATGGTTACAAATGAACACAAGCAAAAAGGCAAAGTTAAAAGGAAAATGAAAAATCAGAGCAAAAATAAAGAGAATCAAGAACTAAAGCAAGAAAAAGAAAATGCTAGAGTAACAAATATAGCTACTTCTGGGTTAGATTCTTTAGATAAAACTAGAGAGGAAGAAACCTTTAAGAAGTCTTTCACCCCAAAAGAAGAGTCTTTACATCTGTTTCACATCACTGCTGGCAAATCTCCGAAGCATCCCTGTGGATTAAGTGAAAAGCAGTCCACACCATTAAAGCAAGAAAACACCAAAACTTGCTTATCACCAGGAGGTTCTGAAATAACACTGCAATCTGAATTAGTTCGGTATGATCACAACACTGATTCTGAATATTTAGTAGAAAGTTCTAGTGGCAAATCTTGCAAGCACAAAGAGAAAAGCAAGCATCACCAGAAAGATTTTCACTTAGAATTCGGTGAAAAATCTAGGCCTAAAATTAAAGAGGAAGATAATAGCTCAACATTTGAGAATTCAGAGTGTACTCTGAGAAAGATTGACAAGGAAGGCAAAACACTTAAAAAGCATAAATTAAGGCACAAAGAAAGAGAAAAGGACAAGCACAAAAAGGAACAGGATGGGGAGAAGGAAAAACATAAACATAAAGAGGTTCAAAGAAGTATTGAGTTTGACAGAGAATTTTGGAAAGAGAACTTTTTCAAAAGTGATGAAAATGAAGATATGTTGTTAAATATAGAACATGAATCTCTTTCTTCAGACAGAAAATCAAAGCTAGAAAAAGCTGTGGCAAAAGAAGATAAGTTGGTTAAGGAGAGACAGTTCCAGAAAGAGAGAAGTGCTAAAGAGGAGCGAGAGAAAGAGAAGAACAAAAAGGAAAATGAGAAGTTTCTCAAGGATGAAAAAATAAAAGATACAAAAGAAGAAAAAGAAATTACACATGCAGATAAAGAAATTGAATTGTTCTGCTTTGGTGTTAAAGATGAGGCAGCCAGCATGCACTTAATAGAAAAAGAAACAGATACAGAAAAGCAGGAAAAGTACTTAAAAGAAAATAAAGAAAAGACTGAAAAGCGAACCTCAGCAAAAGAAAAAGATGTTGAAAAGATAGAAAGAAAAAATGGAGAAAAAGAGAAAAAGATAAAACTTGAATACAAGATGGAGAAAGAAAAAGCAGAAGTAAATGAAAATACAGAGAAAGTAAAGGAGAAGCCCAATTTCCAGCAAGCAGAAAGATGCCATAAGGAAAATGACAAAATAAAAAACATGGGAACTCTTAAAAAGCTCGATGACAAAGAGAGAAATAAAGAAAAAACTGATAAAAAGCATGACAAAGACAAGACTGATAAAGACAGATACTGGGCTGAAAGCAAAGAAAAACACTGTACTGAAAGAAAAGTCAAACAGTCTGAGAAAGAGTCTGAATATACTAAATCAGAAAAAAATAGAACTAAAGACAAAGAAAAGGAACTTGAAAAAAAAGAGAAATCCAAAGACAAGGAGATCTCAACAGTAGCAAATTCAAAACACATGCAAGAGGAAAGGAGATGCGGTATTATGGAAAGTAATAAAGCAGTGCATGAAAAACTGTCATCTTTGAAAGAAAAAACAAAAGATGATTTGTTGAAAACTCTGGATGGTAGAGAGAAGGATAAAAAAGATAAAGATATAGACCGATACAAAGAGAGGGACAAGCATAAAGATAAACTGCATCAAAGTAGTTTACTTAAACTAAAACTCGAACATGAAAAACTTAAGCCTAAACCAGCTCCTGCACCAAAGGATGCTCGACCTAAAGAAAAAAGATTAGTCAACGATGATTTAATGCAAACTAGTTTCGAAAGAATGCTTAGCCTTAAAGATCTGGAAATAGAGCAGTGGCATAGAAAACATAAAGAAAAAATAAAACAGAAAGAGAAGGAACGTTTAAGAAACCGCACTTGTTTAGAACTTAACAAGATGAAAGAAAAACCAAAACACTTATTAGCTGAAGTAAAAAGCAAAGAACTGATTCGTTCAAAAAGCTCAGAGTTGCCAGATGTTTGTATGAAGGAAAAACAGCTGAGAGACGCTACAAGTAATAGATCGCAATCGGTAGATACGAGAAGTGTCAATGTTACAAAGCCTTCCTTGTTTTTAGATAATTTAAATAGATCCCCCAAATCAGAGAGTGAAAAGACAGGTCTGAGCTCCAGATCAGTGTCTGCGGTTTCAGTTGCAAGTTCTGAGGATTCTTGCCATATCACAGTAACTACTCCAAGGCCTGTAATGGAATATGATTCAGACTTTATGCTAGAAAGTTCTGATTCTCAAATGTCTTTTTTGCAATCACCATTTTTGGCAAGTGCCAAATCACCAGCCCTTCTTGAAAAAGAGACTGATGGTCTTGCCGAGTTGCCAGATCGCATTAAGCTACCTTTCACAAACAGGCTTCCACCAACATACGTTAGATCAGCATCTGTTGAAGATGTTAAACTGGTTTTAAATGAGTGTAGACCTGTTGTAGAGGTTCGAAGATGCAGCATGCCGCCTGCTCTTTCTGAACACAGCAAACAGCCTTGCACATCAGATGAAAATAATCAGAATGCTCTGCCATCAGGTCAGACTTCTGCTAGCACTTCTCCTAAACCAGAACTACCATGTAGCATGCTTGAAAGAGATTTTCAAGGTTTGCAGTCAAACTTTACGTCAAGTCCAGCTGGAGCTGCTAGCAACAAGCAGGCAACAACGGGCACAAGTACCGTTAAAAATATTGCTCAGATGAGCCCTTCAGAAGACTATAGTACACGTTTGGAGCCATGTAGTCAAAGTGGTGTGACTCAGCAAACCAAACCATGGGATGTGCCTTCTGACAGACTTAATTCATTGAACAATGAGTTTAACGGCTCAGGTTGTGGTGTATCAGAGCAAGATACTAACACTGTTATAGCAACGCATAATTCTGAAAACAGGACGTTAAAAGAGCAACAAGTACCTGAATTTTTGCCTCAGCATGCTGAAATTAAGGGAAGCTCCAGTTCTCAAGAATCTGCATCGTTTTTGCCTTCACAGTCACCTTGTTCTTTACCTATCCAGCCACACCCAGATGTGTCTAAACACATTTCTTTACTAGGCCTCAGCAGTCAAGATTCATTATTTGTACAACAACAAAATCTAGCTCAAACTACAACTTCTACTTTGGATACAGATGCCACTAGTACCAGAGAGCTGGCAAATGCCATCTTCCCTTCAGACATGAAGAAGGGTGACGCACCCATTGCTATACATCCTGAGAGCTCTGTGAAGGATATTTCACAGAGCTATGAAAGGGCAAATGATTTACCTATGGTACCGTTAGAAAAAGATACTCCTGAAAGTGATACGAGTTCACAATTAAATGTAAATTCATACACATTCAGTAAAGTTGTTTGTAAGAATGCTCAGAGTGAAGTGGATAGTAACACAGCAGATACTTCAGACATTCGAAACGAAAAAGGCCAACAAGAAAAGTTGGTTTCAGTGCATGTTGTTGATAATAAAGCCAACATTGATCTCTGTGAACTAAGTTCAGGAATGTCAAAGGGAATTACAAACGAATCGGCTAATAAAAAAACCTGCACTGCAGACAGAGAAAGTGCGTTGACAGATGATCCACCACGATATTCCTCTTTATCTAATTTGGAAAATAGTTCACAGCAGATTACACAGGAAGAGGTGCATAAATACAGCCAAACAGTTAAACTAGAAGAAGAAAATCCTGAGGATCAGAAGGTGGGGCAGCAAGAAGTACCCCAAAGAATCACGAGGAACAGAGCAAATATGCTTGCTAACCAGGGTAAGCAGAATCCTCTTGGCTGCACGCAGACATCAGAAAAAGAGTCTGAATCGTCAGCGTCTATGAAAGCAAGGATTAGATTAACTGAAGAGGATGATGCTCAGGTACATCATCCACGTAAAAGAAAGGTGTCGCGTGTGCCTCAGCCTGTGCAAGTGAACCCTTCTTTGCTGCAGGCTAAGGAGAAAACCCAGCAGTCACTGGCAGCTATCGTTGATTCTTTGAAACTTGAAGAGATCCAGCCATACAGTTCTGAGAGAGCAAACCCATATTTTGAATACTTGCACATAAGAAAAAAAATAGAAGAGAAGCGTAAACTACTGTGCAGTGTTATTCCTCAGGCACCTCAATATTATGATGAATATGTGACCTTTAATGGCTCATACCTACTGGATGGCAATCCCTTGAGCAAGATATGCATCCCAACTGTAAGTAACATGGTTTTTAATTATACAGTACAATGAAAGGCACATTTTGGGTTTATTTTTGTAACTTTCATATTCTTCCTAACTTGCTTCTGAATACTTGTGCTGAAAATAGTAAGCTGACATATGTCAAATTAATATTGACTAGTAATGTTACATTTAAAAGCTCTATTCAGTGGAAGTACAAACAGTGGTTTCGCAGTCACTACAAGACAAACCATCGTATATGACACCTATAAAAGGCACACAGACAAATACTATATTTCAAAGTATTTACTACTGTAAAGCCTACCCTTTCAAAAGTGAAGTCAGTTGTTGAGATCTTCTCTGAATTTCTGCTGGCAATAATTTTGTTAAAACTAATTATTCAAAGCTATTTCATTTGGGGGGGTGGGAGTGGATGTGCAGTGCTTCAAAATATTAAGTTCATCACCAAAAGTTTTAAGGAGAGTGCCTGCTAGCTATCTCAGTTTCTCCTTACTACTCTCAAGAGCAGCAGATGTAATCTGCTGTGTCCTAGCTTTTGTAATTCATCAATGTAAAGTGTTCTGATTTTTATTTAATAATGTGAAGTTGTTTTCCTTTTCGCTGAAGAGCATCCAGAGTTCAAGAGACACTTGTTTAGTTCTAAGCTCTCCATGGTTCTGGCACGGGCGAGTTCCTGATGAGGGGTGGGAAGGAGGTGTGTGCAGTGCCGAACTGAAGTGCCTCAAGTGCAGTTGATGTTTGCTGTGGAGCTGTCTCACGAGGGCACGGCCGCTGCTGGGCTCTGTTTTGAAGTCAGCATAATCACAGTAGCTCTTGATAGTACTTCTGTTGGTTGCTCCTCAGCACGCCTGATTCTGTGCTCATTGTTCTTCATGGGGGGACAGGGGAGACCCGAAACTTTGTGCATTGAGGGTTTTCTGAAGTGCTGTTACTCCTGGGAGTAAGGGGGTTTCTATTTTTCCACCTATTATCTGATCCACTTAAACTGCTGTAATTCTGAGCTGAAACATACTAGCTTAAACCTGTTTGGGTGGTGTAAGTTAATGCACCTAATAGTGAAATAGGCTGAGACCATGTATTTGATTTCCTAAAGCAGTTGTTTGGCTGACGTACTGTAGCTTGGTAATGTCAGAATTCAGGAGTATTGGATTGTATGCCCGTTACTTAAGATGTGTCGAGTTAGGAAAAGTCTGAGTTTAGGGGGAACGAGGAGAATATCTTAATCCTTGAATGGCAAAAATGCCTACTAAACTGAGCTGTTTGTGTATAGGAAATCTCATATGCACAAGCCAAGCACCCAGTCTTCAGCCTCTCTGTCTCTGAATGGACTGGTTATTATGTCTACTCATTTAAGATAAATTGTCCCTACTTGAGATGTTGCCTTAGCTTTTTCCAATACAGTTGAGTATTCTTTTGATTAAGCAATGAACACAAATTTAATGTATAAAAGTAAATTTAAACCCACGTTTGCTTCATTCCGGAGGCAGTCGTAATCGCTCGTATAAGCTGTTTCTCATTTTCCCACTATGCCCCCTGTGTCTGCCCAAGAGAATTAATGTGTGTATCCTCTTAACGTTAAGTGAGTTCTCTCTTATTTGATGGTGACCACAGTTGTTTGAAATTAGTAGATCAGTTATAGTCTGAGGAAAGATGTGGGTAAGATGACCCTTTTACTTGGTCTGTCAGTGAACTAGGGTGTATAGGAAGCTTTGCTACAGTGTACCAGGCATTCAGCCTTCTCCAGTCTACAATCTTTCTCAGTAGCTGTTGCAGTTTCTATAATATATCTTTATCACTGGAAGCAGAGATTTTTTTTTTTATTTATTTTTTATATAGCAGCTGCTAGTCAAGTACATACTGTTTCTAAGCTACAACTTACTGCTTTGGCATCACGCTTCAGTGCTTAATTTGGGATAAGCAGAAAGTGGAGAAGCATGGCATGTATTTTTCCCTGGCGTATCTTCTACCTGGGCAATAGAAGTCATTTCGCTGTCATAAATGGCAATGTGTGTAGGCACTAAAAGAAAGGGAGGGTTACTGACTTGGTATTAAAACACTGCCTCATACTTCCTTCCTGACTGTCTTGCTGCATATAATGAGGACTCTGTGGTTTGTGAAAATAAATTTAGGTAGTGGGGTAGTGCAAATTCTTGGGTAACTTAAGTTCAGAAAATATCAGAGATGAATGCATGCTCCCCATTCTCAATGGCTTTTAATTAGTTGTTGAAAAGAAAAACCTCTTTTAAAAAAAAAGTTGATAAAAATGTGAATACATACTTGAATGATTACGGTTATTGATTTTTATCTCATTTAGATTTCTGGGTTGTTTCCCTAC
>NW_009622667.1:49760-52108 GCF_000690535.1 Cariama cristata
AACATGTTCTGATGATACTAGTGTTTTAAACTGTTACTTGTTTTGTATATGCTTTCATGGTACTGTTAATCTTCTACAGTTGTAGGAAGGACAGGTGGAGCTTTTTATTCCAGGCTGTTAGGAGCAAAACAGAAGAAAAAAATTTCTGAGAAGCCAAAATAAACAATTAGGAAATTGGTGTTTATTTCCATTAGGAGTAAAGTGTAAGAAAGCAGCATGAGTTTTAATCTAGAGAGGGAGATATTTTAAGCTTTTTAGTTTTATTTGTCTGAAAAACCATCTACAATGCAGCTAAATGCTTTAATTACTGTCACTTGCGTAAATGCACAATTTTGATAAAATTTGTCATGTTTCTTTCCAGAAAAAAGATACCATTTAAAAAATTACTAGTAGTTCAGACTTAACTTCTCTGCAGAGCATGCTTGTGTATACAATTTAATAATTTTAGTTTTTCACCATTGAAAATCACAGTCATAATAGTTCCTGTTGCAAATACCATAAAAAGGAGCACTGCTAAACCAGAGATCATTTCATGCTCAGAAATGAATGTTTGCTTGTATATTGTACACATTGTCCAACAACGTGAGAATAAGGGCTTTGCCTGGTCTCTCTGCAGTGGTGGAATATTAATAACATGTATGTGGTGTTATGCATCTAATGCATAATTTAATATACAACTGTAAAATGACCTTTCTGCTGGGATTGGGTTTTTTAAAATTTTTTCCTTTGATGGTTCTTTAGTGATTCTCTGTTAACCTGATTTTTGCCTTATGGATTTACATAGGCTACAGGAAAGTAGGTGCTTTCCTTAAATTATTCCTGTATTTTAGACACCACTGAGTGAAGGTCTATGTGAAGACAATATATTTAGCTGTGACAGTCTGAGACTCGGAATAGTTTGTGTGACGTACTGTTCTCTGCACTGGAATTTTAATGATGCACTGTAGTTTATCAGATGAACTTCAGACATCCTGTAGGTGGGAAGCATGAGATGGTGCGCTTCAGTTTGATTTCCAAAGCCTTGTTTATATAACCCCTATATACTAAGGCTATAAGGATAGTCACGTATGAGTTGTGGCTTCCCTCCCAGCAATGCAAATACAAAATATAAGATAGGAGACATCAGGTCAGTTCAAATCTGGATCTTCTCACAGACTAAATTTAAGTTGTACTTAGCTCTGTTGCCTTTCAGATTGCTACATCAGTATGTTCTGCGGGGTCAGTCATCTTCATCTGTACTGCCTCCTGAGAAGAGATACCAAGATGATTCATTTCCAGCTTCCAATGGCTATCTAGCAGATATGTTTCTAGTAAAAGGGGTTCTGTCCGGTCCCCCTGGCATTGCCGTAGAAACTTAAGTGGAAAAGGTTACTTTAGTGGTGTTCACCAGAAACTTGCTTCCTGAATTCATGAAATATTATAGCAGTGGAGCAGGCTAGTTGATTTGGGTGGCGTGGTGAGGGGACATAGAGAGGGGGCTGTGTGAAAATAATTGTGGAAAATTTGTGTGAGTCTGAGTTAGGTTCAGTGTTACTCTTTTTTGTAACGGGCACAAATGAGGATTGTAGTTTTATAGAGTGAAGAGTTGATGTTCTTGTCGTACAAGGCGTACAAGAAACTTTCTCAATTGATTTCCATGTGTTGGAGATGGTGCAGGTATGTGCTGAACCTTGGCTATCGCTGTACAGACCTGTTCGGTGGCTGCCTTCTAGCGAAAGGGAGCAAAGAGGTGAAAGGCTGAGTTGGCTAGCTTTTCTGGGTAGTTTCTCGGGCTGGGATTAGACAACGCTCGAGAAGGCAGGGCCCGTTTGTTTCCCTCTCTTCTGTATCGAGTCTGGGCCCTTAAGAGACTAGTTTGATAACTTATTTTGGTTATACAAAAAAAATGCGGTCACCTTTTCCTTGTGGCACTCAGTTTCACGCCTTGTTCTTGCAACTCTAACGTACGTGTTCGTATTTGCCTTTCCTTATGTGCTTTTTGTGGTCTCTTTACTAACCGGCCGTCTCTTTACTATACTAACCGGCCGTCTCTTTGACTGGAAGACCCGAGAGGCTCCTCTAGCTGACCTTTAACTTCACTGTCTTCTGAGACCGGAAAGTCTTATTTCCTTTGTCCAGACCCAGTGCTGGGTCACAGATCGGGGTCTCCAGCGGGTGTGAGGCTACTCAAGGCCTGTCGGCAGACAGCTTTCCGTGTTCCCAAGAAGAGAGGAAAAAATTAATAGTGTCATCAATTACTGGAGACGAACTCGGTCCTGTATTTAGCGTTACGTTGCGGAGGACAGCATAGGGCTGACGGGGCGAGGCGCTCCGAAGTGTAGAGGCAGGCGGTACTGCTCTCTGGGGTC
>NW_009622668.1:0-1660 GCF_000690535.1 Cariama cristata
GGCGAGGATGCGTTTTGTCAGCGTTACGGGATGGAAGTGGAGTTTGGACTCGATAGCAGGCAGCTTGTGGACGTGGGGCGGCGGTCAGGAGTGTGGTATGAGGATTCACATGGTGGGTTTATGATTGCCTTAATAGGATAAACAAAATAGATTCCCCCCCCCATTTTTTTAAAATATTAAACCTTTGGGCCAACAGGTTCCTTGAGAGCAGAAATTAGGAATGAACTAAGGTGCCGTAAGATCACTGCAGCAGATTAACACGATTTGCAGGAGAGTGCTTATTCCATCATCTCTGACTGAGTGGAGGTCTCAAACGTGGGAGAAGATTAACATAATGACAATGTTTGAGGAACAACTTAAAAGTACTCGAGAAAATTACACACGAGTGACTTTAGATTTCAGGGAAAGCCTTTTGAAAGAGTTGCAGGTTTGAATGGGCGCCCTGTGCAGTAGAGCAGGGAACAGCATCCACACGGCTGAATTGCACACTTGGGTAGGGTATGCAATTTACTCTTTTTTGGCTTAATAAGGTGAAAAGAAAGCTATGAATATATGGAAGGGTATATTTGAGAGCATGAGAAGACACTAGGCTGTATCCTGAATAAAAATATTTTCTTTTGTGCCCTCAGCCTCTGGGGAAGCAATGTTCCCAAGTTGCTGTAGCTTGGCTGGCACGTTGCAGCAACGATGGTAGGTGTGAGGTCTGCTTTGGCGGAGGTGAGAGACCCTTCGGGGCAGGATCCCCACCTCTCACTGGCATCACTTTGAAGTGTAACTGCAGGTAAAGAAAGGAGAGAGCATGAGGCTGGTGTGGAGTCGAGGTGTGCTGGGGTGTACCCAAGGTCACCACAGGGCAACGAGAGCCTTCCCCAGACCTCTGAGGATGAGGAGCGCTGGACGGGGCTCAGCAAACCTAATCTGGTCTGAAATAGGAATAAGGCAAACGGGGAGAGAAGTCTGAGCATGTTCTTATCAGGAAGAGACAATCACAAGGGGAATTGACTTCTCTGATGAACTATGTTAAGGGAAGAGATTAAAGTGATTCGAAATTAACTCTATAAAATTAAAAGCCCACATTCTACATGGCACAGCTGGGAAGGAAAAGAATTGGGAGCAATAGACAATTTAGGATTATTTTTTTTTATTATTCAATCGTGGGGATTAGTTGACCAAGGAGAGGGATTACAACTGTGAGTATTCACAAGCCATCTGGATGGACCTCCCCTTAGAAGAGAGGAAAAACATGAAGGCTCTAAGCAGGGATTTCTGTCCCCTTAGATGCTGTGACTGCCCAAATATGTCAATACACAGAATTATGGAATAATTTAGGCTGGAAGGGATGTCTGGAGGTTTCTCGCACAACTGGTTGCTCAGAGCAGGGCCAGCTATATCAGGTTCTTTGCATGCCTCCAAGGTTGGAGGTCCCCAAGGTTGGCCCCTTTGGGCCCATGTCCCATGTCTGTTTTCAGGGTGAAAAAGTTTTCTGTGTATCTCATTGCGATTTCTGACGCTTCAGTTTGTGTCCATTGCCTCTTGTCCCATCCCTATGTGCCTCCAAGAGTCTCCTTCTCTCTTTTGTACAACCTCCCGTGAGATAGGTGCAGGTGGCAGTGAGGTGTCCACTATCGGAAATCAGCAATGGTGTGGCCAGCAGGACCAG
>NW_009622668.1:2080-2824 GCF_000690535.1 Cariama cristata
TAAAAGCTGTGCAGACGTGGTGCTTAGGGACATGGTTTAGTGGTGGGCTTGGCAGTGCTAGGTTAATGGTTGTACTTGATCTTAAAAGTCCCTTCCAACCAAACCATTCTATGGTTCTATGATCTCTCCTCCGAGCTGAGAAAGCGCAGTGCTCCCAGCCTCCCCTTGTACACTTCAGTCCACCTGAGTAGATGGTGGCTAAGTGAGCAAATCAGTAATAAAAGTGATTGGTAAAGTCACCTAGAAATCCTTGGGACTGCACCAATAACTTGCTCTTTGTCCTTTCCCCCGACATGCAAGAGAGCAGTACCCGTGTTTGCCCTGCACGGATGCAGTTCAGTGACTGCCGTTTCCTTCTGTAGGTCCTGTTCAGGGGTCATCCCTCCTGGCAGTGTGGTCGTAGCTCGTACTCCCCCATCGATAGTGGCATCTTTGCCTACTGTCGTGGTTTAACCCCAGCCGGCAGCTAAGCACCATACAGCTGCTCGCTCACCCTTGCCTCCACAGCAGGATGGGGGAAGAGAATTGGAAGGGTAAAAGTGAGAAAACTTGTGGGTTGAGTTAAAAACAGTTTAATAATTGAAATAAAATAATAATTTGTAATGAAATGGAAAATAACAAAGAGCAAGAAATAAAACCCAGAAAGACAAGTGATGCAAACGGGAACAGTTGCTCACCACGAACCAACCGATGCCCAGGCAGTTCTGGAGCAGCAGCCCCCCTGGCCAGCCTTCCCCCAGCTGT
>NW_009622668.1:3130-7443 GCF_000690535.1 Cariama cristata
GTTGGTTTCCCGTGGCTGTACGGAGCCGCGCGGGCGGCCGGCCGGCCGGGGCGTACGAGCAAAGAGACGTCCATCCCGTTCTTCCGGACCGGACCAAGAAAAAGGAGTTACTCTGAATTTCCCGAGCTGTTTCATGGCTGTGTGCTCCCTGAGACAACTTCTTTTAGTCTTTCCCATGCTGCGGCTGATTTATTGGCAGTTCTGCCTCATCAGTCCCCGGTGCGGTTAGCTCGGGGTTGGTATTAAAGCGTGCTGAG
Source organism: Cariama cristata (assembly GCF_000690535.1). NCBI lineage: Eukaryota > Metazoa > Chordata > Aves > Cariamiformes > Cariamidae > Cariama > Cariama cristata. Next base: position 3,388 of record NW_009622668.1, read on the forward strand.
CGGGTGGAACCCCGGTTTCTGCGCCTGCAAGTTACCGTCTAGGAGGCAAGCAGCAGGCAGGGGGTGGGAAATTGCATTGGCTTTTTCTGTCGTTCTGTCTGGTTGTGACTAATTAGCAAGGCCAGAGAGGAGCCGTGGGGTAGGCAGGGCTCCGTGAGAAGCATGGCAGAGGCCGAGGTAATGGCTTCGCAGGGCAGGGCATTGAAAATACCTCTGCAAAAGGAGTTTCATGCTTAGAAATGGGGAGGGGGAATGGCTCTCTGACAGATGTATTGTGCAACTTGAGCTGCTGGTCAGACGGCGGCAGCTGATCTGGAGAGGTCCCTGCTTTTCGTGTGTCGCAGGAACTGCGTTTTTATAGCAGCAGGCCCATCTGGTTGGAAAAAGGTAATTTGCACTGGGCTAGTGCAACCTCCATTTCTATAGCAACAGAAGTGTAGAGGGAGAAGATTAAATCTCTTCTTCAAAAGGCTTCTGTATAATCCCACTTGTCAAATTAACGTGCCTTCAAAATAGTCTTTTAAGATCTTTCGGTGAACAGTATCTTTTGGGACCACTTACCTCTTTCACAGAGAGTTGCGAGAACGTGAAATGGTAAAAAGTGAACCCCCCCCCCCATGCCTGTGCTTTCCCTCAGCAGTCCTTGCGCTTGGATCCTGTGCCAGACTGCTCAGCTTTTTCTGATATTCAGAACCGATGCGTAATATGAGGCTTTTGGCCTCTCTTATACAAGAAATCGGACCAGGTAATGATGTAATGAACTGATTGAAGCGAAGTGCAGCCAGCCGGCCTGAGCTGTCGAGAGGTGCCCGCGCTGAACAGCTCCAGCCTTCAGAGCTGCCTGGTAATGACTACAGGAGCGTTGGAAAGGGGAAGGGTTTACTAAACCCCGTTCATTCTCCTCTTTCAAAAAAATATTCAGGACAATGGGTTAGCAGTTTGAAAAGCAGGTCCTGGGAAACTGTACGAACAATCTGTCCAAAAATTATTTGCCAGGTGCAGAAAAGTTAGTGGAGTTTCCCTTTAGTTTTTCCCTTTCTTTTTGCAGCTAAGCAAAGGATGCCATGGCCAGCATCGCTGCCGTGAATGTCGCTGCGGGTGAAATGCTGGAGCAAAGGGCTCATGGCCAGTGGTGGGAGGGACAGCGTGCACCGCCCTCGGTATTTGTCAGGAGGCTTGGTCAAAGGAGTCCTGTTTTCTGCAGGGTATTGGCAATAAGTTTTGGTCAGCTAATAGATGGAATACAACCAGAACTTGAAAGAGGGGACACCTGGTAGAGCTGTTGGTCACTGAACAGCTCGTCTGTCTGGGACTAAAAGTCTTTCTGGCTCCTGCCGTCTCTCGCGTTGAAAGTCTTCGAAGCAATGGATTCCTGCAAGGCGTTTTACTCTGAGAGGTTTTGGAGTCATGTGCGTAGTTCTCAGCGAGCATCAGCAGGGCAGCAGCTGATAACACATATAGGATGTTAGGAAATAGGAAAAAAATGGTAAGTCTACTAAAAATAGCATTATACTTCTATGTAAATCTGCCATTTGACGGTCTCTTACTTGCTATTGTAGTTTACCCATCTGAATGAGAAGAATTAGAAAAGGTTCAGAGGCAACCAACAAGCGTGACCCAAAGCACAGACCACTTTTCGTTTGAGAAGAGACTAAATAGACTGGAACTCTTTAGCTCGAGGAAGAGGTGCCCGAGGAAGATTTGACAAAGTTTTACGAGATCCTGAGTAGGCAAGGAGAAGGTGAATATGGAACAATAGTGATTTCTCGGTACAAAGGAATGAGGTGGCACTCTGTGGAATTACCAAGCAGCAGGATTAAAATAAAACAAAGTACTTTGTCACACTGCAGGTGATTAAATTGTAGAATTTGTTCCTACTGCATGTTGTGGAGGCCAAAAATATAAATGGATTTGAACTGGGAGTACCAAATTACTGAAGAGTAAATTTGTGACCAAGAAACACTGTGAGCTATTCAGGGCTTGAGGTGAGGAATGTGGTTACTGGCTTTCAGAAGCGGGGAAGGTCTCACATGGGGGGATCACTGGTCTTTTCTTCTGTTTCTTGTGCTTTTTCCTTTGCTGTTTGTTACTGACTGTTAGTCCCGAAAGGATGCTGGTGTCACTGAACCCCAAATCTTCTGCGGTATCCCGTCTTTGTATTCTGGTTTATGAAAGGACATCAGGTGGAAGGAATCAGCCTCTTTCTGTACTTTGACATTGAGTGCAACTGAACACTCAAGGCTAACTTTCAAAAAAACCAACGAACCAGCAACCACAAAGTCACAGATTCTGTAGAGGGTGTGTTCTTCATGCTAGCTGGAAGAATAAAACAAGTTAGACTGTGTTGAAGCCTTTTCATTTCTTCTCAGCCACATTTAGAGATGAAGGACCGACTTGTTCTTTGAATGTTTTACAACCGTTAAACTTAGCTGGTTTTCTTCCATGGTGCAGTTCTTTGGTTGGTCTTTGAAAACTTTTGTTTTCCTACCAACCGTTTGGTGTCCTTGAGCAAGGCATGGATGTTTTGTCTGATGCTGCACTTGGTGTAATGGTTTCCTCCCACCTACTGAATGGGGGAGAGGAGTGGGTTTTGTCGTCTGTTCTTAGTGCAGAAATTCATCGTGTGTAACTTCAGACAGTTCAGTACCTGTCTACCTGACCTTATTGTCAAGGTCCTCTTTATAGTATGGAGTAGCAAAAGGGGATTTGCAGGGTGCGGTTAGTTTCCATCTAAAACAATTATTTAAGTCATATGAACCATGATCTCGTTGTGCATCTTTCGCTCTATAGGCTATGAGGGAACCACGGGAGTACTAGCGCACATGGAAACGTGTATACCGTCACTGTCAAAACTTAGGCAAGATGCGACCTACTCAAGGAGGTGTTGACAACAAAAGGTCTTCATTTAACTACCCTGTTAAACCCGGTGGTTTGATGCAGAAAAACAGGGTCTTCCACAGCAAAATTTATCTGAGTTCAGATATGTTCCCTAACATGACGTGGCGCATCCCTGGCAGTCAGAACCTTTCCCCCTGTTGCACCAAGACTTGCTACCACTGCAGTCCCTTCCCCTGTGTTGTGCCCCAGTGCTGCAAATGTCTTCAGCATCGTTACTGCTGTTTGCTGACTTGGAGACCTGAAAAAGCAGAAGAGAAACCCGCAGCCCCTCTGTTAACTTCAGCTCCCCGCAGTGTTTAAGCATTGGGGCAGGCATCATGCCGCCTTTTTCTGGACAAGAATACTTGCATGGTGAGGGACAGAAGACATTGCAAATGCCCTCAGTGAGTCACTGCAAGTACTGCAAATTTGTAGGCAGGATGAGAACTCAGAATCTTCTTGATGGATAGAAACTATTGTTTGAGAACGCTTAGATGCAGTTCAGTAAGGAGAAATGTAAATTACCACAGTTGCAGAAAAGTAATCAGCTGCGCAAATGCAGGAAAGAGAAGAAGGGAGAAAAGGTGCAGAAGTTACAGTGAATCCTAAGCTGAACATCAATTAGCAATATCAAAATGTTGTAAAAATGAAAGATAATGGGATATTCAAACAGAAGTCCAGCAAGCATTTCCCTTAGCTTAGCACTGGTACAGCGTAAATTGAGGTGCTGTGCTGAGTAAGTGCACGGTAACAGTCTTCGGATGCGTAATTTAAACGGCAGAGGTGGGAATAAACTCTGCACTGAGCCTTTTTGAATAGGACGAGAGGTAATCAACAATCACAGCAAACAAAATTTTAACTAGGCAATGGGAGAAAATTTCTAATTATAAGGGTAGCATAGCATTAGAAAAGATTGTCTAGGTTGTTATTTAAAGGTCTCTTATTGGAAAATAAATAAAATTTTAAACAAACATCTGTTAGGAATGTTTTGGTATAATTGATTCTGCACTGCGTCAAGCCTTCTTAAAGTCACTTGCAGACTGGGGTTTCTGTGATTTTTATTATCATTGCTGTGCTAAATGTCGACAGTCCTTCATTGAGTGTTCCACTCCTGAAGGATGAGGCTTCAGGCTGCGTGCATCGCTGCAAGCCTTCGTGGCTGTTTTTAGAGCGGCGGGG
>NW_009622668.1:7474-11935 GCF_000690535.1 Cariama cristata
AGGGAAACAAAAGTATTTCTTCAACACGACCAATTGTAAGTTATTTGTACTTCTTTCCGGAAAGCAGTTAAAAGCGGGTATTACAGGAGGTTGTCATGTTTCTCTGAGCTGTATCATTATCTGCAGAAACTAGAATTGTGAAAAATATTGCAGTTTCTTACAATGTCTTCTTAGTAAATTTTGGTGGATTTTTGTTTTGATTAGAGTCTGGTACTGCTTGTTCTTCCAGGCAGAAGATAATCAGATCGTTATAAACAAATGAAATTAAAAAAATGGTGTCAGATGTTCTTTCCTCTAGCACTTCTTCAACTCACAGTAGTTCAATTAAATAGGTAAGAATTACCAAAAATGTTTTCTGTTTCGATAAGATATGAGTGAGAAGGGGCAATTACATTTAATTTTACTTCCTGTGTATAACAGCCCATTAAATTTTACCTAGATACTGTATTTGATTACAAAGACTTGTGGTAGACTGCAACACTAATATATTCACAAGCCTAGGCTGTTCTTTGCCTCAGAAGCCCTTCGGCAGTTAGGGGATGTAACAGGTAGAGTTTTCCAGCAGAGGACTAGCATCGTATGATGCAAAGGAAGTGAAAGCTCCTGGATTTTTCACTAGTCTAATTTGGGAGATTATTTGTTCCCCTCTTCAAACACAGTAGTTGTTTGACTCGGAGCAGGCGAGCATCCTTACACGACCTCAAAGAACTGGCTCACGCCGTCCGCTGTCGTTTGTCCTCTTCTGAGCGGGTCTTGTGTTTCACCTTTTCCTGAAGCAGCATCTGCACAGGGAGGGAGCGGACAGGAGAGGGTGGCAGGGTGCGAGCATTACAGATTTCAAGATCAGCTTCCAAACAGCCTTGGCCTCTACCATACATAATCTGGAGAAGCAAGAGTCCACCGCTTTCTTGACACGGTGTTCAATGTTTAGTTGCCCTCTCTGATGGGAATTCTGCCTTATTTGAAGGCTCTTGAGTCACATCTTGAAATCTGATCTTTTTTCCCAGCATTGTTTAAAATTCTAAAATATTGAAAATATTTTTCTTTCAATATGTACCTATGTATAGTGATATAGATGCCTCTTGACCTTCTCTTTGATAGGAATAAATCAAGCTGAATTTCACATTGTAAGACTTCCTTTCCTACTCCTGGGCTTCTTTTTTCGTTGCCTTGTGGTCTGAAATGTTTTTGTGTCATGCTTGGAGACACCAGCTGGACTATTCTGGTAAAGTCATGTGTACAGAGGGAAAAGCAGTTTATTTCCACTGTATCATTTTTATAAGTTCAGAGATTGCCTTTCTCCACTTGATTGCAGTCAGAGCTAGTGCTGTGGCAGTATATCCTCTTTAAATTGTTGCTTTCCAAGAATGTCTCTTATCTTGAAAACAGAGCCTTTATTTTCGATACTTTGCATTTACCTGTATTAAAAACATCTTTTGTCCTGAGTATTTAATGACACAGTCCAAATCGCTCTGTCACTTCTCTGCTGTGGCAGTGTCCTTTGTATCCTCTTCAAACTTCAAACACAAAGATCTTGAGTTTCTAAATCAGAGGTTTATATCGTTATTCACAAACTGGATGTGGCATATTCACAGGGTTTGTCCAATCTCTAAAATTATTTGGGATGCTTCCTGATACCTCTGTGGTCAGCCCGCAATGAAGTGGGACACGACTCTGATGGTACAAAGGCTGGACAGCTCTGGTATAGACCACTGGTTGCAATATGGATTAGGACTGGTCCTTATTGGGGCTAGCTGGGACAGCTGCCCACGTGGTGTCTGCATGCTTTTGATTACATTTTGGGGGCTTTTGGTGAGCGCACTTTTAGTATACTAATATGTCCTATGAGAAGGCTGCAGTGTATGGAGTTAATTCATGTGCAGTGGTACCAAACCCTTAAGCCACAGTACATGATCTCCTGTGGTTGCCGTCGTCATTTATATTGGGATCTTGACAAGATGCTTGACAGGATCGACCTCACATGAACCACACCGGTGAGATTTCCTATTCGATCTTCTAAATACAGCATTCTGTTAATTTACTTAGGGTTGGAGTCAGGCTAATAGTTTATAGTTCTTGTGTCATTCCTGGCAGTCCTTCCAGGGTCTGGAATTTTCCAGGTTTCCAGAATTTCTTAAATACTGATGTTTTTTACTGGGATAGTGCCTTAGCTGATTTCTCTAAAGCTTTTCAGTGTAAAGCATTCTGGCTTCTGGATTTGAAAATGCTTTATTTTAACAGACGCTGCCAGATGCTGTCCATAGAGGTGACAAGTTTTCTATTCCACCCACATCGTCCTAGTAGATGATGACAGTGCCCCTCTCTGTTCCAAATTCAGCACCAAAGTACCTACTAGACATTTCTGTCTTTCCTGCATTACAGTTCATGTTTTCTCACCCACCTCAATGCCAGTTTTATACTTAAGCCATGTCTAACTTGTAGCAAATCTCTTCTTGCAATGGCGATGCTGTAGGAACTATGAAGAATACATGTTGAAATGCTGGTTGGTGTATACTACAGATTGTAGATGCTTTTGAAGGAGTAAGATACTTCAAGAGAAATCATGAATCTTAACACTCAGGAAGTGAACAAAATGTATTTTACCCCATGTAAGCCATGCAGATTCACCTCACTGGAGAGCTTTATGAGACCAGGTTATTTCAAAAAAAAACCTTTTCGTTTTCCAGCCAAAGCAGGATCTGCGGCATCCCTTGTACTCAGTTAAAATAAGAGAGGTTTCTACTACAGGTTTGTTGGCTCATTTGTTTTAAACTGTCCTTGGACAAATGTTTGCCAAGATCTTCTTTATGCTGGTGCTGTCCTGAAGATCAAATGCAGCATGTTCTCTTGGTTTGTGGTGGCATTTTCTCTCTGATTGCGTGCCTGGAGTTCGGCTGCCTGTAACTCTTCCAGCAAAGTAACTCGTGACTGGTGCTGAGATTACAGGGAAGGGTAATTCAAACCCTTGTGATGCATCTGCTGGAAACATGCTTTGTAAGAACAAGGACTAAAAATGTGATGCAAATCATTTAGTCAGAACAGAAATGCTGCGATCGCTGTTTTACTGCTTGCTTACCCGTGCGAGCTTGGTCTGATCAGGAGGCAGGGGCCGTGCGGGGCCGGGGAGATGCCGCTCTCGCCCGTGGGTCACGTCAGGCTCCTGCAGCCGGCGGGCGCAGACAAGCTGGAGTCTGCTGGCTGGGGACCGAGTACCGTCACTTTGGCAATAACGCCAACGCTTTTAACAGTGAGGGTAATTTATTGTTAAACAGCTGAAGAATACAGCGGACTCCCCTCTGGGGGGTAACCCGTTGGCGCTGGGTAGACATGCATCTGAACAGGACCGACACGGCAAAAATCTGCAGCCCGTTCTTTACGGGAAGCTGTCCTTGGTGAAGACACTCCGATGAGAAACCGCCTTCCTCGGGGCGGGGTTTGGGACCGACTAGTGAGCGGGACTGTGGCAGCGAGTGCCCGATGCCGGTCTCTGGACCTCGTGCCTCCAGTGCCAGAGCTCCTCCACCACCTCCCAAGCGCGAGGGGCACCAGGAGCAGAGCAGGTCCCCGGTCACCACCTGCCTGGGCAGCCCACCCCAGCCCCTTCCCTGCCGCGTCCACCCCTCCCTGCAGAGCCCGCTGCTGAGATCCAGGTGAGACAGGCCCTGGCTGGGGAGGGGGGCAGGCCAGGGAGCAAGCTGGCTGGCAGAGCTGCTCCGGAGGCTGCCGGCGGAGCCGGAGCTGGGCATTGCCATGTCCTGGCTCCCAGGCGTGCCCCCGCCTCGCTGCTTCTGGACCACCCCACTGGTCCTGGGCACCTTGGCCAGGTGGGGGGCTCCTGCTAAAGGCCATGACCCTCTCAGGGTGTAGGTACCCCTGGAGTTTGAACAACAGTAGTAATAGGTCCTTGTTTGGTGATTTGAATTTAATCCAGTTAGTACAACATTTAATATGGTGACATCAGTTACAGGGATTTGAAAGTAGCTTCTTGGCCCGTGTTCTGTAGGAGATGCTGAGGAAGAGAAGATTTATTCCAGAAGAGTGACGATAGCTGGTTCTGGCGCTTCACATAAAGGCCAAGTAGGGCTTCGGTAGTCCAAGCAAAAATCCAATCATCAAATGGGAAAAGGATGTTTTGGTCAGATATGTCATTTAATAATGGGGGCTGCTGGTATTCTGGAAGAGCTGTTTTCATCCTCACGAAATTACATATCTTGCTTTCTCCAGTGGGTTTCATAGGTCTTGTGGCAAGAGAAGGTTGAACATCAGATCTTGGAGGCAGCTGACTTGGGGAACCATAGAATTATTTAGGTTGGAAAGGACCTTTAAGATCATTGAGTCCAACCGTTAACCCAGCACTGCCAAGCCCACCACTAAACCATGTCCCTGAGCACCACGTCTACACAGCTTTTAAATCCCTCCAGGGATGGGGACTCCACCACTTCCCTGGGCAGCCTGGTCCAG
>NW_009622668.1:12186-27432 GCF_000690535.1 Cariama cristata
TTCGTTGCCCTTCTCTGGACACGCTCCAGCACCTCAAGGTCTTTCTTGTAGTGAGGGGCCCAGAACTGGACACAGCACTCGAGGTGCGGCCTCACCGGTGCCCAGTACAAAGGAGGTGCTGGTGCTTTCCTGGCTGTGCATGAGAGTTGAACTGCTGAAATGACACCAATGGTGGACAAAGCTTCATGGGGCAGACGGAGGCAGAAGAAATAGGTGTGTGACAGTAACCTGCAGTGGTTAGCGGTCTAAAGAAAAGTGTTTTGGTTGCGTATTAATCAGGTCAGCTCTAGGCATGTGAGCAGGATGCACCAGCCAAGTGCCTGTTTGAGGCGTTTTTCAAAACTGCTGTGAGCCGTTGCCTGCACGACTGGCTGCGCGTCCCTGGGGAGGGCAGACCCCAGCGCTTTGGGAAAAGGCACAGCAACAGCAGTGAGTGCAAACCGCAGGTAAAGGTAGCGGCAGAGAGCGGCAGAAGCCATGGTGTGTTCTGTTGGTACAACGTGAGCATGGCTTGAGCACGCAAAATTGACGGTCTTAAAACTTCCTCTCTGCCCATCTTTCTGTCTCTGGGACTGCATTTATCGTATGTCCCCATCTATAAATAATGAGTTAAGTCTGGCAGTAGCAGACCTGAATGCTATTTATCCCCCAGTATAATTATCAGTTTCAGCTTCATAACTGATGCCACAGGGCAAAAAAGCCTTTACTTTGCCCTGCGGTCCCTTCTGCCATGCTTGTGAAGGGCATCTTTAATGGCATTATTAAGGCGTTCAGAAGAGAAGTCTGTCCCCGCTGCGTTCTGGCCAGACACGAGTTACCTCCAGCTGTTGTTGGTGCGGCACGGAGCCCGAGCAGGACCTCCTCGGCTTGCTAGAGCCGCTGGGGCCCTTGCCCTCCTGCTGAGCACGGGATCTCAGCATCCTCAGATGAGGCGTGCGCACGTCAGCCCCAAGAAGAGCGTGTAGAGCTACCCATATGTTAGCTGCATATATTTGCATGTATGAATGCTAACAGTCGTAAAAAAAACGCACTAACAAATCACAATAGGTTTTGTAATTATTTTGTGTGGGTGTAGATCACTACTCGAGCTGCAGGGCAGAAGAGGATCAAACCCTAAATCTGTCCCTCTTCCTCTGCACACCGACTGCAGCGCTGGCTTCAAAGCCATCGAGGGGGCTGGTACGCTGCTGCTGCTTGTGAACGTTTTGTGAGGGTGATTGTCTTGTAGTGTTTGGTTTGTTAGGAATGCTAGTTAACCTTCAGGCTGGTGATTACTTGGATCACTTATCTTTTTTAAAAAAAATAGTATTTGGTTTGCATTCCTTAAGTTCCTGCTACATTTATGTTGTTTTCTGTCTTTTCAGGAGTAGTTGTCAGGGTTGCTATATGTGTTCCCATGGTGCAAGTATTAATTATCAAAGTATTTCCTTTCCTATTACTGTCTTGGGGCTTTTCATGGTGTGATCTTCATATCAAATACATTCTCACGTCCTCGTTTGAACTGAACTGGACTCATAACTGCATATATAAGAGGTCAAGAGGTCAAAAGCATTACATTGCTAACAAATGTGATCTTTTTTTCTACTTCTCCGTCCCCTGGTGTTAAGAGCAGCCTCTGGTGTATTACTCCTGTGCTGTGAGTTTGGACTTGTGACGAGTTTGAGAGCAAGATGGAACTGGGAGTCGGCAAGGCCAAGGGGATGGTTGGTGTCTGCAGAGCCGCTGGTGCAATCTGTATCGTGGTGTCTGCTGCCTCCGTAGGTGATCTGATCGGCTTTCCTTTTCTTTAGACAGCCACAGAAACGCAGGGTTTCAGGTCCGTATGTTCTTCTGCTTCCTTGAGTAGCGATCGTGCCTGAGAGCTGTTTTCCACGTTGGGATTTTCAGCAGATCGTTCCTTTCTCCCATGCGATCCTCACCACCACATTACATGCCTATGTCATGGTCATATTGGCCTTTTCATTTTTTGAAGACTGCTTGTAAGCTTAATGCTGTGACAAACAGCTTACTTAGCAGCAAGGAAAGCTGGGCTAAGCACATTATGTATGTGCTGCATTGATTTCCAAGTCAAAGCGTAGTGGTGAACAAAGCTGTCTGAAAAATCAGCGTGAACTCTTCCATAGCAAAACTCAGCTGAGGGGTTTTGGCTGACCGGCCTTGGGACGCGATGGTGGAGCGGGGGGCCCGGGGCCCCCAGGCGCAAGCCCTTGGCTGGGGAAATGCCCCTTGCCTGCTTTTCAGTTGGGCCGTGTTTTGCTGTCGTCATGTTCCTGTTCGGAGACGGGGCTGGGATGGTGTTTCATAGCCGTACGTGTCCCTTCTAGGTGCTTTTCTATGGGTGGGAGATCACCTGGGGCTCTGGACAGCCAGTGTGGATTATTATCCGTACAAAACGAAAAGGAATAAATACATTTCTGGAACAGGTTCCCGAAAGAGATATTTGGGGTTTGCCTGCAGTCTGGTTTATGTGTATGTGACAGTAAGTGAGGGAGGATGGGGAAGAAAGTGGAGGTGATCGATTATTAACTGAAATTCAGTGATGTACGGAGAAGGGGCTGATGCCAGACAGTGACAGACTCTTGATGATTCACATCTGCTCGCTCTCTTTGGAAGTTTGAGAGGCTGCTTTCCACATCTAGCTGGACTTGGAGAAGAGGAGCTCTGGTGTTGTGAATATTAGCAGCATTAGGGTTCAAACAGAATTTCGCTAACGCTGCTTCTGGCTGTGTCAGTGGGACTGGTGTCTTTGTCACTGATGTCGGTAGAAGTAGCTGATAACACAGGAGGCAGCTTAGTGAATTAATTGTTTTTCACGTAGTGTCTTTGCTGGTTGGAAACCCGCTATAAGCACTGAATGTTAAATTACCGGCATAGAAGATATAAAACAGAGGTTTTGTTTCTGGGTGTTCATGTTCTAAACAGAGATGACGAAATGTATTGTGAGAGCCAGAGTGTATTAACTTAAAGTTATTCTTAATTACAGTAAAACGTTAATGATAATTATTACAGAGGAAATGTGTCAGACCCAAGGGAAACAGCCACTATATTAGAATGGGGATTGTGCAAATTATTGCGTATCATGAGCGCGACATGGAAATGTGAGTCCAGGAAGAAAACACACGGATGGAGGCTGCTGTGTGGGGATCACCTGGGACGACATTCCACCTGACCTCTTCCTGCTGCAGAACACTGCAAAGTGGTTTTGCAAAGTGGACCCCTCCAGTATCGTGAGAGAAGTTATTTTCGCCTGATGAGTCGATTTGTGAAATGATCTTTGACGATGCTGCCCCTGAAAATGAGGGAGGAAGGCGAGGCAGGTCGGTGTGAGCCGTCAGCCGTCTCTCTCAGCCGAGCGGGAGCGCGAGGTGAGGGTGTAAGCAGGGCTGTGTGTGCAGCCCTGGCTGGGGCGATGCACAGCCGCGCTGCTCCTTGGAGAGGGACCATCGCGGGTCAGAGATGTTACAGCTCCTCTCTGGTTTGATTCATGAGAAAGCAGTGCAGCTAGACAACTGAAGGCATAAACCCAAAAAACATCATTCAGGTTTTTTTCTCATTCTGAAGGTGCTAAGTCATTTATTAAAGAGACAGGAGCTGTCAGTTAAGACCATGAAGGATGTGTTGATCAATAGTGACTACACTGCTCGTGCTGAGTCTGGAGCAGCTGCAGTCACAGAGTATACCTGATAGGGACATGCCTACAGGCTAAGGGTGTTTCTTGTTGCAAGCGTCATGGAAAGGATCAGTGTCTGCATGTGTGCAGTCAGGGGAAAAGCCTTACCTCAGAGCTAGCAGAGGATGATGATGGTGGGAGTGCTGTCCAGGGACGGACTCTGATGATTAGAGCTGAGACACAGGCATTTTATATTGACACGTACAAAGCTGCCTCAAGGTGGGCACAGCCGTTCATGGCATCACCAAGAAATTATAAAGGTCCCTTCTGACTCATCTCATGAACCAGCCGATGACAAGAGTCTGCTGGCACTAGAAGTCATCCCCGTGGATTGGCAGAACAGCGAGGGAGCAGCTGCAGTGTAAGATGCTGCATACATGACATCTGTACTCTTGGAGAAATCAAATAATTGCTGTTGAGCTCTGAGCTCTTAGAGAGTTAGGACTAAATTGGTCAAATCTCAAGTTGCAGCGGTACACCTGGTAAAATAAAACGATTTCTGAAACAGGAAGGATAAAGTGATGCCTCACTGAGTACCACCTCCACTGATGAAGACTGTTGAAAATCAGTTCCAAGATATGATCCTCAAGGAAGTTACTGCGTCAGTTGATGAGGTTTTGGTGTGTAATCGTGGTCCTCAGGACAAGGCCCTCTGCGATAGGGTGCTTATGGACTGAAATTTCAGCAAGAGTGGGAAACTCAAATACCTGGCAGCCGTGTGAACGTGGGCGCTCCTTCCGCAGGCTGCAGGGTGTTGAACTGCTCAGCACATTGGACGCCGCTGCATGGTTTCAGAAAAAACGTTTTCTCATTGCATTTACTACTGCATTTAAGGGATATGAGCTTCTTTTCTCCCTGTTTTGAGTATCCTGTGAGTGTAAGATCTTTCAAAAGACGGTAAGACAGTTGTTCTGAGTGATTTTGGGACCTACCTTTGAGCTTCATGAGGATGATGTCAGAAAGTATTGAAGCTGTCACAAGGAGCTGGATTTACCTTTAATGCAAAAGTGTGACTTGAAGAAACAGTGCCCGTATCTTGGGCCACATAGCCATCAGTACCATTAAATAAGTCAAAGGGAAGGAGCAGAGCCTATCTGCAGAGTGCAGCCGTTTCCACTATTACAGGACCGAAGCACTGCCTGAGGACGATCAGCTCATCAGACAAGTGTGTGTCAAGAAACCCTGACATCTGGTGACCCTGGGTGAGCTGCTGCCCTCCAGCACGGAGTATTCCGTCAAAGCGAGCATCACCAACTCCACAGAAGGAGCTGGCCGGCATAACCAGTAGCAGCCTGTGGCAGGTGCCGGCATCACCGCCAAATACCGGGCGAGTCCTGGTGTGGAGATTTTCTAAGAGAAATACGAAGGGTGGTGTGATTAAAGTATCAATGGAAACGTCTGTATGAGAAGGCACCAAGAGAGGCAGTAGCTCAGGGATCAAAGGCACGGCCTGTACTGATAACCCCAAACAGGCTCAGCAGCTGTGTTGCTGATCAGGGCTGCCCACAGTGCAGATGCTGCTTTAGATAGAAGACCTGCGTCCTGGTAATGCCACCGCTCAGGTGGCTCGTCGGCAGGCCACCTGCACTCTGATAGTGGCAACCAGGTCACTGCAGACTGCGTGTACCATTCCTCATCCTTTCGGTCCGCAGGGAGACTACTGTAGTCACTGCATGCATCAAGTGAGGAAAGAAAAGGTGGTTGTCGGCAGCCTTGCTAGGATTGAAGAGGATGAAGCAAGAAAGATTCAGGACAAGGATCATCTCAGAGTAACTCTTGACTCCTACAGGGTCTGAAAGATCCGGCCAAAGTATAGTTCGGTTTTGCCAAACAAGAGGAAACTAGGGGACATGGTGAGAGCTTAGCAGCCACTGTCCCTTGTATTGTCAGGCAAGTGACCTCCATCGGAGTATTTGGTAGCTCACGCTTTGGCAGTTCTGAGTACGTGGTTATGGGAATGTAAATGGACAGTCAACTTAGTAGGAGAAGTTAAATACAGTCCAAATCACCTTCTTCAGGGAGGTCTTGTGCTGAGTTTCCTTGATTTAATTCTTACAGTGACGATGCAGCAATGACCAAAATGGACAAAAGCGGTGGCCGAGGAGGGGCTGTCAGCGAAGGGCTGTGCTCTAACCGTTCTTCAGCTCCTGAGGCTCAGGCCTCCCATCAGGTGTGATTAAATGCTTGGCTCTTCTCGAGCTTTAGCCTTTTGTTTTGTGGGTGAGTTGTTTTCTGGTGTTGCAGGTTAGGGTCTGAACAGAGCTATCGATGTGAATCACTCCAGACCGGGTTACCAGAGCACGATGCAGCGTGGCCAGTCGGGTCGGTGACGGTCCTGACGGGCCGAGGACAGCCAGCCTTCGCTGCCGTTGGTGGGGCTGAGCCAGAAGCTGCACGCTCCTGCGTTCATTGTCAAAGCAACCAGAGAGTTCAGATGTGTGATGGGTTTGGTTCCTTAGAGCCACATTTCTTTTCAAACACTTAAGCGGGTTTTCTAGAAGAAAAGACTTAGAGCAGCGTGATGCGTGCATACTGCAGATGTGACTCTTCAGCTCAGGTGTGTAGTTCGTGAGCTGAGAAGGGCTTTTGCCGAGCTTTGCAGGAGGGTTGTACTGGCTTAGGCAAAAAGTCCGCTTCTTTCTCTGACTGAGACCACTCCTGGGTGACCAGAGGAGGATATGGGAACAGGGCATGTACGTGGTGATGCTTCCCCAGCATGCTCTGTCCTTGTCCAGCAGCCTGTGGGTTGGAGATTCTACATCCAAAGTGCGTCCTGTATGCAGTAATACTTAAGGGATTGCTCTTCCAGGAGCTTGTCCAGTTGCCCCCTGATCCCATGTAAATTTTTGGCACAATATCCTGTGGCAAGAAGAAACTTTATGCCATGTCATGTGAAAAATGCAGTTTATCTCAAACGTTGTCATCCAGGTTCATTTGATGTGGCCTACTCCTTGTGCTGGAGAAGGCAATAGGCACGCTGCCGTTAGCCCCCTCCGTAGCACTCGGGATCTGGCAGAACCATTTCCCCTGGGTTGTGTTTTTCCCAGGCTAAGTGGTACTGAGCAGCACCACTCCTTGTACAAAAAATCTTTCCATGCTTTGGACAGTCCATGACATCTTTCTTTTTTTGTATTCTTTTCCAAAATGGGGGATCAGAGTTACTGCAAGTATTTAAGATGTGGGGGCACTTCGACGATGCCAATGGTATAACGTTCCTCTGCCTAACTCGCTTTTCTTTGCTCATCGTTCCTGGTCATTGTAGGACATTAGGCTGACACTTTTCATGAGCTGTCTACCATATCCCCAAGTTCTTAATCCTGGTAATGATGGTCAGCTCAGAGCCTGTGATTTTATGTATGAGGAGAGAATTGTTTTTTCCCATGTGCATCAGTTTTTCTCCACCTTACATTTCATCATACATTTTGAGATCTTTCTACAGCTCCTCACAGTTTTCTTCATCTTTATTATCCTGAATAATTGAGCATTATCAGCAAACCTTGTTACCTCTCTTTCATTCCTCTCTCATAAATGATCTCGGGCTATGCTGAGCAGCGTAAAATGCCGTGTTAGCCCTCCCAAGTGCAATATTTATCCACGTGTTGGCTGACTCTCTGCTTGTTCCAGTTGCTAGAGCCTTGCCCAGTGAGGGCTCAGGATGACGGACCTGCAGCACCTTCCTTCACTGCTGGCACCCCTGTTAAAACCGGCATCACCTGCCCGCCGTCCCGGCCCCAGGTCCCACTCTGCCTCCCACCGTCAGCGGCACAGCCCTGTCACCCACAAGACACCCCACACACTCGGCTGTCTGCTGTCTGGTCCTGGTGTGCCTCTCCTTTGTGTCCCATAGCCTCTTGTAGGGACGCTTCACTTTTGGATCTGTCTGCCTACAAGTCTCTGCGCTTCTGAAGGGGAAACCTCCCCGCAGCAGGGAAGAAAGAATCGTATTTAGTTTCTCTGTTACGGCCTTACCTTCTCTGGGTGCTGCTTTGATGCCACCAGCATCTGACCCCAGAGATGCGCTGGGAGGCTTCCTGCTCCGTATGCACTTGAAAACTGATTTAGTGTTAGTTTTGATGTCTCTTGCAGATTGTTCCACAGATTCATATTTGGCCTGTCATGCTGTGTTTCTAGATTTAACCTGCAAGAGATCACGATTCTTTCCATGTTCCTCATTTGAATATGGTTTCAGCTTTAGGAAGGATGTTTTCTTGGTTTTAATAACCTCCGTTTCCCTGCTGTTTAGCCATGCCAGCTTCTTTCTGTTCTTTCTCAATTTGTGGCACGTATTTGTACTGTGTCTCCAGCACAGTGCCCTTAGATGGTCTCCATCTGTCGTCTTTGCTGAGGATGGAGTAAGTCCACATTGTAGAATTTGGATTTTCTAGGACTTGTTTTTATTATTTACAGAAATATGCGTTCCTGAATAGAACATTCTTTCCTGAATGCGTATGGGGCAAGAGGCAGACATAACGTTCTTTAATCTCCTTTCGTTCAGGCAAAGGGAGATTTTAGATGTCCTCTGTCCTTTCCCAGAACATGGGACAGCTGAAAGCAGCAGTGGGGCTAACTCCTGTAACATCCCTCTGTTTGTGACCATTTTCCCCTTTAAATATAAGCAGTGTGAATTTTGTGAGCTAGTGATACGCGCTAAGATTTGAGATGCTGTTGCCTGTTACCCTGTCTGTGTCTCTGTGCATCTGCGCAGCCAAATGGCTCCCACGTCAGCTCTGAACGCTGCTGTTTCTGTGGAGCAGAATTCCCACAGGTGACAGCGGTAATTTGGCAGCGCGAAGCATGGATCGGAGCCTGCCTTTGCCTCCTTTTTTAGTAGACACCATTTTGCACCGTTTGCTGAAGAAGTGACAATGGGAGGCTGTGAATGATGGACCTGAACTCGTCTCCCTGTGGACTGAGACCACGTTTGCTCATCTGCGGTCCGTGGTCGTGGTCGGGCTCAGCCTGGCTGGTGGAGAGCACATCAGGGAGAAGGAGCCGGACAGCATCGCCTGCTCAGCTGCAATGCCTCTTCTGGCAAGGGAGGGTAAAAATCCAGGACAAACAGCCCGTTTCTGCCAGCATAAATATAAGCTTGATTATTCCAGGGGCTTATCTTCTGTGCGGCTCTGCAATGGCAGAGATCTTTTCCTCAACTTGACGGCTTTTTGGCATTCACGGCAAGGTCTTAACAGCTTTCTCAGTATCGCTGCTAGTTTGGAGGCCAGGCAAAACGTATCTTAGACTTTCTTAAACTTCTTGTTTCCTTAATGAACTGTCGTCTTTTAATGTTTTGGTTAATGCCTTCAAAGTTACCAGTTTGGTGTGTTTAAATGAAATTAGTCCAGTACTGAGAATTTTCTGTGAAAACTGTCGGTGTTTGAATGGGTGAGATGCTGCTTTTCAGCGCCTTTCGCTAACGGTCTTCCTCACTTTCTGCGATATCCAAGCTTCAGAATTTCTCTGGTACTCACAGCCCATGTTTCATCTGGGGCTGAGCAGCCCTGGCTTTGGGTTTGTAACTGGTGTCTGAGCTGCGTTTGAGCAGTGCTGGAGGGAATGTGGTCTGAGCCACCGCATCCTTCCTGGGGGCTTGCTGCGCTTTCAGATCGTGTGTGTGTGTGTTCTTCTGGAGTTAGAGTTGCTTTTCATCTGTCAGTTTGCTTTTGACGTAGCTCATAATCAGTGCCTTGATGAGCTGCCTCCTGACTGAATTAAACCGAGAATCTTACTGATGATAATCAGTGCTCCAGGACCAGTTAGGAGCATAAATAGGCTCCTGTCTAGCCCCCTCTCCGTTCCTTGCTGTCCTTCCCTTTTGTTACAGAAGCACCACTGTCACCTGCGTTCCCAGAGGTTGCCTCATCTACGGTGGAGATTTAAGAGGTTTATTTTTCCGTTCGAGGTAGAGCTTTTCCCAGTTTTTCTGATGTTATTGCTGAGGTCCCCTGGCTGCCAGCCTCTGGGCTGGGAGCTCTTCTGAGACAGCAGTAAGACACTTCAGACCTGCTCCTTTCCTCTTCTCCGGGCTGCTGCTGTCGGTGAATGCTCGAGATGAGACACTTGATCTCGACCCGCTGTGGTCATTCTTTTCCTCTCGCATTCAAGCAGAGCCCAGAAATACGGCCGTGTCACGCTTTGGCTGGCATCCGCGCTGCAGAAGAGCAGGGCTGTGTGGCAGCAGCCCCCGCAGAGCGCTGGGGTCTAGGTGGGTCTCTCCAGGCTCCGCTGCTGCGAGGGATGCTGTGCTCCCCAAACCCGTCAGTACTGGTGTGCCCAGCTGATCCCAAACCTCTGGGACTTGCGTGTTCCCTGCTGATTTCTGCTAGAAGCTTAACTGTTTGGCACATAATTCCAAGGGTGACCTGTGATCTCTCTCCCTAAAGCTTCACCTGCTCTGTGAAGTGAGGTAGGGATAGGAAGGAGACCTGGGTGCCGTCTCATCGTCGTCCATCCTGTTTCGTTGCTAGCTTGCTCCATGGGATAAATTTGATCTGGGCCAGCTTGCGCTCTCCTGGGCAAGCCCAGCCGTGGCTAAGGACCGACCCTAGCCAGAGGCGATTTCTAGAATGCAGTTTGGAAAGAGCTCCCCTGTGTTATGGCTTTGATTGTTGGGGGGAAAGAAGAACGTTTGTCCATAAAGACTTAGGCTGCTTAGACCACATGCTCTCGGGGCCAGAGCATGGTCTGTGCCCCACTTATTTGCTATAAATCATCCTTCTGTTGTGGGAGATGTTTTCCGCACAAGGCAGCGGAACAGAATTAAACTCCTGGCGGTGCCTGGCTGTGGGTGTGGAACACCACAGTGGGAGAGTGAGGCTTCTGCTGGGAGAGGCCTGAAACGGTCTGTCTCTCCACCAGCATCAGCTTCAGCTGAACTTAAAGTTTTCTTGAGGGAGATTCATCTAAAAGTTTCCCGTGAGTGGCCTTCTGTCACCGCCCCATTCCTGTGCTTCAGCAGTATTACTACTGAGAAGTTATGTGATTCCTTTTAAGCATTTTCTCGTGGCAATAATCAAGCCAACCGATCAAACCAGGCTTTTATTTTCCTGCTGGGCCTTTTCTCTTCCAGGTGTCCTCCTCGGGACACTCTCCTCTTGACCCACGTCCTTCTGGAAGTGTGGTGCCAAGAACCGGGCCTCTGGAGTGTTACCTAACTTTATTAATGTGATTCACGTCACTTCGTTGTAGGTGTCTGCCGTGTGGGTGTCTGAGCTCATCGCCCTGCCTCACCCTGGGAGTCAATACAGATGTGTGCAGTCGGTGGAGCCAGGGGTGCCATTCATTTGACAAAATGTAGGCGGTCATTTCAGCATGGGATGAATCACAGCTCCATTGACTTCACTGAACAGCTCTCCATTGAGTCTAAAAGGAGCCCAGAGCGACTTGCTCACTGTAGGTGCTTCTTTTAGGTACGCCCACATTTAACTAGGTGACTCCCAAGGCTGCTGCAGCTCGGGGTAGGGCAGAAGGATCTCAGGTCTTAGCCAGCACTCCTGTTTATTTATCTCCAGTCAGTCTGTCATCCTTTTTTCACAGACGTGTGACACGGCTGCTGACAGTTACGAGTCCAGGATGGTATTTGTGGTCTCTCCTGCCAGCTGGCTGCCCAGACCGTCCTCCTCCATCTTCTGTTTTTCTGTTCATAGTTCCTAACCGTAGTGCCTTGCACTTTTCCTCTTTCCTCTAGCGTTTTTCAGACCATTTCTCCAGTGATAGTACCACGTGAATCCAAATCTGTTCTTCCAACGTGCTGCTGCCCTCTCAGATGGGATCTTCTGCAGACTTACGTTTACTCATTGTTACATCCTAGACATTGGTGAAAACATTGAGCTTGTCCCAAGACAGACCCCTGTGAAATCCCACTTGATACATCCTTCCAGTTCAACAGTGAAAAGCGTGTCAAACCAGCTATTTATTCACCTTGCGGTAGTTTATATTCCCCTTCTTTTTTATGAGAATGCCTTGTGAGAGCATTCAGAATGCTTAGCTGACATCAAGATACAGATCACAGAACTGCCTTTCCCATGTTCATGAGACCTATTATGTTCAAACAGAAATTAGGTTCATTTAGCACAATCAGTTCCTTCAAATCCGTGCCACCTGCTATTTATCACCGTCTTTTCTTCTAGATGTTTTATTTAACTGTTGTGCTGTTTGTTAGAGGGTTTTCCTGGGAATTAAAGATGAGTTGCTGCATTTTATACTTCCTTTGATCTTTCTACCACCTGTTTTTAAAGCTGAGCTTCATCCCTTTTTCAGCTCTTCGGGAGTGTTGTACATCCCATGCAAGCTCTCAGAGACAGCCCGTCGTAGATGTCAGATACTTCCCGCTGGCTGCCTAGGCCCTTTCAGGGAATTTCGCCAGGCCCAGACACTCCAAGTAAACTCTTAATTCTTCTAACAGCTGGTTTTTCACTTTAGGATCAGAGCTTATTTTTGCTGTTATGGTGTTACCAGGAGTTAACTGTAGCTGTTTAGTACGGCCATAGCCATGGGGTTTTTTTAATTGTTCATTTGATAGATCTATTAGGTTTGTCCCTCTAAACAGTCACGAAGTCACTGAAATAATTTGCCCTAGTCAAGCATCATGTGCATTAACTATCTTCAATTTGGTTTCAACAAAAGTTAAACCAGCAGAAGGCCTGACCCTCAACCCTGCAGAAACAAGATGGTCCGTTAGACCTTGTGTCATCTTGAGGAGCAGCTCTGAAGAGCCGTGCTCCAGTTCCTCTTGCCGTGGTTTAACCCCAGCCGGCAATTCAGTACCACGCAGCCGCTCGCTCACTCCGCCCGAACGCTGGTGGGATGGGGAGGAGATGGGAAAAAGGGAAAACGCGTGGCTTGAGATAAGAACAGTTTAATAATTAAAATATTGCAGCAGTAATAATAATAATAACTGTAATGAAAAGGAAGACAGCAAAAAGAGAGGAGTAAAACCCCAGAAGAAGTAGTGATGCACAATACAGTTGCTCACCACCGGCTGGCCAATGCCCAGCCCGTCCCCAAGCAGCGGGCGGCCCCTCCCGGCCAGCTCCCCCCAGTTTCTGTACTGGGGATGACATTTGAGCCCCCGGGGGGGCTGGGGGCAGCCGTCCTGGCCGTGCTCCCTCCCGCCTTCTGGTGCTCCTCCTCATGGGCAAAGCGCGGGGAACCGCAAAGTCCCGCACTAGAGGAAGCACTACTTAGCAACAACTGAACCATCAGCGTGTTGTCAACGTTGTTCTCAGCCTAAATCCAAACCCCACAGCACTGTGCCAGCTAGTGGGAAGAAAATTAACTCGCTCCCAGCTGAAACCGGGACAGTCTCTGTATCGTTACATTAGCTCGTCTGTTTATTCATTTACCGGTTATAGGTAGGGCACGGTAGTCTGGCAGTGAACTTGAGGTGCCATTTTCCATTGGGTATCTTAACTTTATTTAAACATTTACGTCACGAGAGTTATTAAATCATTAGTTTGCTTAGTCCTTCTCTGATACCTTAAAATATCTCCCTTACTACATCTTACTTTTTGAAAGTTCCTATTTTTATTTAGACAAAAATAAAAAAATGAGTAATTCAGGTTATTTTTTCGGTATGACACTATCACAGTTCTTTGATTACACTGCTTCATCTCCTTCCCCAGGCGGGTTTTTATTGCTTTTTCCAGCCCTTGGAGCTCCAGCAGTGCCAATCAGTGGCATCTCAGGTATCTCTCTACTCCCCCACAATTCTAGTTCACAAAAATGTAGGGACTTTTTATATACGTCTGTCTATAGAACTAATTGGTGTGGTTGTATCAAAACGTGAAGGTGTCCAATGGATTTTACTGTAGTTGGTTATGAACCTGAGGATTTTTAGGTGCCTGCGGAGGTAGACGGCAATAGGCAAAGGGTTTGCAGGTTCCGCAGGGACTGGGAGTGCTCTTGCAAGATCCCTCCTGCAAGTCAAACTTCAGATCGCTCTGTGGACGGCACCGAGGAAGAGAGTGAGCTACAGCAAATAAATGTCCGGTGTTTCTAAAGATCCCACAGGTAGCTCTTACATCTGTACTCCTGGAGTGTTCAGGGACAGAAAGTAGCATGTTGGGGAGTTTTCCTGTTGTTTCTGGCAAGTTTAGGGTCTTGAATTTGAGTACTTCTTGCCAGTTTATTTGTAGGAGGAGGAATCGTTCAGAGGTGGCGGAAAGAATCAAATATTCTTTCTGCAGAATAACTTGTAAGAGCAGCAGCAGGTCAAACGTATTTAAAGGCTTACATTATTGCAGAAAATCTTGGTAGATGAGGATTGGTGGGGGAGGCTGGGTGAAATTGTACTTACACAAGGTACAAGCAGTTTTGTCCAAAGAGTTTCTTCAGCTTATCACGTGGATGGAACAACCACAGAGGAATTAGAGGTACAGAATTTTCTTTCGTCATGGATTCCTCGCTTTCGCATTGACAAAGCAATCGCAGCAGGACTAATTGGGCACTTCAGCCCACCACAAGGTAAAATAGAAATCACGATTTTGTACATAAACATTTGTTTGCCTTTCCTTTCTCTCTCTCTCTTGCATATACACATGCAGAAGCACGTTCTTATAGAGGTGGCAGAATTTGCTCTTGGTAGGGGGTTAAGATCTGGCACAGGTCATCTACAAGGCATTGACATGTCATATGGCCAAGGGGGGATATTCCTGTGGATGCAAAACGTCTTAGGTCTAGTTCTCTTCTGAAATGGTAAGTCATAGTTCCAGTAGAAGGTAAAGGCTGATCACCGAATGGTTTGGGTCAGAAGGGACTTTCAAAGATCATCTAGTCCAATCTCCCTGCCATGGGCAAGCACATCTTTCACCAGACCAGGCTGCTTGAAGCCCCGTCTGGCCTGACCTTGAACGCTTCCAGGGATGGGGCATCCACGGCTCCTTTGGTGCAGGAATCACGGTTTGCGGTTGTCTGGCTCTTGTTACACGGGCAGGAGGATTACGTTCCCTCTTCTCGGCATGGTGGCTGTGAATCTCTTTCCAGTGGGACACTCTGTGCTTGGGAGAGGGGATTTTGTTGTAGAGGGGAGAGTTTTATGCATATTGAGGAACATGTGCCTAACAAGCTCTGCTTTTGAAAGACAGGCAATGTGTTGAAAAATTGGCCTGAAGGGATGACTGTATGACAGCAGCTGCCCCCTTTAAAGCGATTCACACAGGTTTGCTGAAGTTTATCCATCTCTGGGTGCTTTGTTGCACAGTCACTGGTTTTATAGATGCCCTGTTTTTTCACGCGTAATGCCTAAGCGTGTCCAAAATTAGAGGGCGAAGTAAAGTCTCAGGGAGGTCCAAGGAATTCGGGCTTGTGTGTCATTTTCCGTGGACGATGTCTGTTTTATGTCTTCCGGACTGTGTCGGTACCTGCGGCTGTTGGCACGTATCGACTTTGTGATCACCTTCCCTCGGTCTGGAAAAGAAAGGAATAACTCACTCTGTCTTGCTAGGGGCGAGACGGTGTTGTGGTGTGGTGTGGTGTTCACGGCAGGACCGCGGGACTCCCTGCCCAGGGGGCTGCGGTGCCTGTAGAGGCGGCGCTGGCAGCCGGGGCCGGGGACAGGGACAGGGGCCGGGGACAGGGAC
>NW_009622669.1:0-6680 GCF_000690535.1 Cariama cristata
TCCAACCAAACCACTCTATGATTCTGTGATCCTATGAATATTGCAAGTTCTGTGTCTAACTCGAGGCACCTAATTAAGACAGCTGTTTAAGAATAAGCTGAGGAGTCATACCTTCCAGTAAGATAAGCAAAACCAAAAACCTGCAACACCCCGTTCCCCTCATCCTCTCAGGCCACAAAATATAGCTGAAATAGCCAAAAGAATGATATTCATAGGATGACAAATATAAAGAAAATGGAAAAGCAGTGAGGACAAGGATGGATCCTGGACAGGAAGACTACAACGAAGGAAACAAGCTGACCTTTGCGTTAGGTATGAAGCTCTTGTGCTCACAAACTCTTGCGTGGATCCGTATCCCCAAGCCCACACAAATGGTAGCTGGCACTCAGAGTGACTACCCCATATCCTGGCAGTACGGCAGAAGCCACACAAGTGCCCAGGCACCTGCAGGTTGGGGCTGAAGATGCTGAACATTTTTGAGCATCCTACACAGAGGGTTGGGGGAGCAGCCCCTTCCTGCATGTGGCACGTTCTTTTCCTATTGCAGTGATATTTCACACTACTACATGAATTTTTCTGTTATAAATAGATTAGCAGGCCAAGTGCTAATGGAACACCAGGAAATTCCCATGTAATCTTTTGGGTTTTTTGGCTTAAGTGTTGGATGCTGAGACACCAGTTCCCATGTCATTAAACTGGGCTTTTGGTCAGGCTGAAACTGATCTTTGATTTTTAAGGTGCAATCCTACAGGAATATGAGATCAATAATTGAGCCACTTCTGCCCTGCAGAGACCCATTTGAGAACATGCTGAACCTCAGCTTATAAAATAGCAGCTCCAAGTGGTGCCACATGCTGCTGATTCTGACATGACACTGTGTCTTTGCATGGCAGGATGATGAAGCACCCTAAAATTAGCCTTCTTACTATTTCGTAAAGAGCAGGCAGAAAGGTAGCAGCCGGCACTGAGGAGAACAAAGAGGCAGAGGAGGGGACCAGAACTGAGGTTCACACACAGGCTGGTCACAACACTTCATGGTGAGCACTCTCGGCTTCTTTGCAAATTTCCATGTTGGACTGTTTAGCGTCATTTCTTATCCCAAGCACAGGGTGACCTGGTTGTGAAAGAAGAAAGGTGCTCGTGTAAACAGAGGTGGGGTGGAGGGATCTGTTCTCTCAGGGTACTTGGGAGGCAGCAGAGGGGAAAACTAACTGTGAAAATGACACGGATGGTCTCTTTTCTTAGAGGTGTGGTGGGAGCCGGCATTTAATTCACAGAATTAAGTTTGTTGTTACTGGAACAGAACTAGGAATGGAAGACAAAATCATGCTGGTATGGAAACCAGAAATACCACGATAAAGCCCCTCTCTGTTGAGCCAGACTGATTTTTCCCAGATATTCAGCTCTCTCTCCACCCAATTTCTTGGGTGATAAAGTCCTTTGCTTTACAAGGAGTAAGATTTGAGAGAAAAAAACTTCCAGGCAGTAGGAAGATAGGCATGGATGTGTTTGGGTATGGAAACAGAAATAGTGAAGGAAAAGGTCCTAGACCAGAATAACGCGTGCAGACGAGGAGAAAAAAGAAACTGTAAGGAAACATTTGAATATAAGAGGGCACAATAGGCACGATACGAAATGCATGTTAGGGCTGATTGCTAGGAAAGAAGACGACACAGCATGCGTCTCTAGGAAGCAGAGGAGACTGCCATCCTCTAGGTGTAATAGCCTGTGGCCCTGTGCCTAACCAATTCTCAGGACATGCTGTTTACTCTATTCCTATGGTAGGACTCTGCGAAGAATAGCCGGGAAGAAAATAACTCTGAGGCATAAACTGTGACCAGTATGTTCAAACTACATCCAGCTGTTTCTGCTGTTAGTTATTGCTCAAAAATATGGGACTGTTTTGCAACAAAGATGTTTCTGTTTTGTAAAGATGATTGGACAGCACTCTGCAGCTTTTGTGATTTAACTCAGGATAAGATTCATCATTTCACATGTATTACTGACACCCAGAGGGGCACGATACCGTAAGATCTATTTTGGCGCAGTTAGCAACTGATAGATATTTAGTATAGCATGGACTGAAATGTGGTGTCAAAGCAGTAATGAATCTGTGCCATTTGTATCAACTACGATACAGGACATCTCTGTTCAAAAAGTGGATTAAATATTCACAGTGGACAAAGACTCTTGAACAGATGGAAAATTAGCTTTCTCTTGCAGAGGTTGTTAAGGAGCTCCACAGAAATTATATGTGAGCAGTCAGAGCTTGGAGTCCTTGGAGGACTGTAACTCTGAATTTCCTATGAAGTAAGTTTCAACCTTAGCATTAGAATAACAGACAGAAGTGAGCTGTATGAGATGAGCAATCAAATCCTCATAACTGTGTGAAAAATGGAATCACTGCTGCTACCTACACACAATTCGTATACAGAGAAACCTATAGGCCAACACTTATTAAGCTCCCATTTAGGAAAGAAAAATTGCCACAAACTTGTAATCTCTTGTTTCTGTTTACTGACACTGGAGTTGTGCAAAATGCTGACAATCTTCTTGTTGATTTTTTAATATAAGTGATTTAGAGGCTCTTATTTCTCTCCAGAAAATCTTGGGACAATGTTTTGGGGATAACGTTTCTTTGTTTATTTGGTCTACCAGCATACAAAAAACTGTCTCAATTTAAAACTTCAAGCTTGTTAAAGGGAAGGCCAAAGCAACTATATATCACTTGGAAGCAGAAGCAGTAGAGCAGCGACCTGTGCCAAACCTCCATTGCATTTAGCTGGCTTTTTTTTCCTGGATAGGAAGAGAGGTAGCAGTGATTCATCACCTCTGTCTGATTGATGAAGGCTTTCTTGTCATTAATGTCAGCAAGCCAGTAGGACACTGCTAAACATGATCACTAATCCCAATCAGAAATGATCATGTGAGGGCTACTGGATAGTCCCCACTTAACACATATATATTTACTTTCATAAAAGAGGAATACAGGACTATTTCCAGGTTCTGGGTAGCAAAATTACTCTTAAACATAGACATAAATTTGAGAGTAGTCTTAGTGCTTGGATCCCTGGAAATTCAAGAGAGATCGTTCCCCAGAGTGTCTCAGGAAAAGCCACAGCATTTCCACAGCATCCAACTGAGACATGGCCGCTTCTGTTCACCCCATGACCCAGTGGAGGCATCCAAAACCAGACAGATTGCCAGCAGGAAAATCAGCTTGAAACTCCAATTTCATCAGAAAACACTTCCACAATATTTTTCAGCCAGAAGACCAGTAAAAAACATATTGTGCCCAATGTGATAAAACTTTTGCAAGTACAAACAATTCAATACAAACAATATTGTATGCTTGTAAGCTTGTAGCAAACTCAGCCAGGCAAACTGCTCTTTAACAGACAGTATAAATATTACAAATTAAATTCCTTTGAGTCTAACTTTTTTTTTTTTTTTAATAAAATGAACAAAAATAATGCTTATTTGGCCTTATGGCCAAATGGTTGCTTCGTAATAAACAGCATTAAGATTAAAAATCACTTTCCCTGAGAGGCAAATGACATGTGATCTTTATAATTTTTCCTGACCTCTTCTTCAAGTTTGAGCCTCTAAATAGCTCATCACCATTATAAACCTGTTTGTGTTATCTTCTGAGTTTATAATAACCATAAGATTTAAATAGTCTGTTCATAACTTTAATAATCCCTACTGGCTTCCCCGCAGAATTGTAATAGACATGAACCTAGAAGTGTTTTGTTTATAACCACTACAAATAGTCATCATTTCCAGTGAGTTATATCAGCAATGATCTCTTAGGAATCTAGTATTTGAGATTACAGTGTCTGCACATTTTCAAGTCAAATTTATGAAAATTGTTATCTTTTGGCTAAGATTTCATTTAGAATAGTTAATACAATACATACAATTTTAAAGTCTTCACTTTAAAAGTTCCTGCACCATTAATTTTACAGCTAATTTTGACCAGATACATAACTTACTATTTGCCCAAGTAACAACAAAATAGATACTGTTATCATATTAATTTTCCTGTTGTTTTCTAACAAAACAACAGCAAGTTAAAAGAAATACCATTTGACAAGTAGAATTAAAATGGTTTTTAAAATGTAATTTAAATTTATGTATTTTGAAGTGAGATTTAAAAGTTCAAGAATTAGCAAATAAATTTATGTTTATAGCTATATTTGAGGAAACTTATGATTTTTTAAATATTTGAGAAATTAAAGATTCAAATACCATGCTTGAGTCTGCCATAATTTCTTGGACATATAGTGATCAACATAGAAAGAATAAACCAGAAACTAATAATATATTCATTATCACATATTTTCTGATGTAAACATTTGGCTGCATCAAATCGTGCATCTCAGGATCTAGACCAGAAAGACCTTCACATCTCTGCATAAGAACCAAAAGTTTTCTCTTGCACCACATAAACAGAGAACAAGTATTTCAGGATTAGGAAGCATACAGGATGTAAAGAGTTTCTTTCATAAGTTTTTCAAAACCAGGAAAGGAAACAATACTTCTTGGAGCACTGTTATCCCTCCTTAATAGTTTCAATAACTGAAGCAAAAGGAGCCCATGGGAGCACACAGAAAGTAGCTGTATCTGCAAGGTGGAGACTGTTATTAGAGGCCTTATTCTTTGGAATCAAATTATTCATTGGTTCTTGGATTTTAACTTTATTATCTTGAGTGAAGCTGGGAGAACTCCGGAAGTTCTTCCCACTGAGTTCTTTCTCGTGGCTCTCCCTAGCCAATAAGTCAAAGCTGTCATTTTCCCTGCTTCCCTTTCCTTTAGGTCAAACCCTCAAATGGGTAAATTGTTTCTCAATGGAATTCTCAATTTAAACTAGCTGAGTCTTGATGGGTTTATATCACAGCTCAAAAACCCACAGCTGAGTATGTCAAGTATGAAAAAATACATGTTTATACTCCTTTCATGCAGTGCAGTCAGCAAACCAAAATGCATTTCACATAAACTCTATCCATCACAGCATGATACCAGCAGTTCTGGCTCCCCTTCCTGCTCCAGCCCCCACTTAAACTTCTCTGTTCACTCAATCACCTTAAATCCTATTCAACAGCTCAACGCACAACAAAACAAATCTGCGCCATACAGGAGGAATAGTTTTCATATACAATACCCATGGGTTATAAACATTATAGTTGAGACTTTCTAAAGTCTATCTCTTCAAAATATCTATTTTGATTTTCAAAAAATGGTGAGTGAAGATTTAGGTGACTGCCTCTAGTCACTCAAATGTCAAAATCTTATCCAATATAAAGTTACATAAACACCCCAAATGAGAATATACAACTGGATCTACACAGGTAATCCCTTAGCTTTTCAACAAATATGTAATAAAATGGAAGTATATCTTTTTAACTATTTAATGAAAACATAGGCTTGGACTTCAAATCCTGTCTTTGAATTTCCAAACTAGTAAATATTTCATTATAAAATAGATGTTTTCTTGATTTACTATGTTGTCCTGATTTAACATTAAGCAGATACTTTAAGAGCATTATGTCTAAAACTTAATTCAAATATTGAGCTTCCACAGCCCCATACCACCAATTAAGCATGCCAAAAAGGTTTTGTTGTGCTTTAAAAGGCCTTTACTAATCAGTTTAAATGAAAAATACTTACCATAATCTTTGCATTTTCTTTCTAAGTGTCACAGTTTGGAGTCTTCCAATATTCTTCCTTTTCTAAAGCAAAAAGAAGTGAGATATTTTTAAAAAGTGTTTTCAAAGGCACCCTAGGCAGAAAGAAAATTCCTTTTTATAACTTGTGTGATAGCACAGGGCATTACTATATGTCACTGACGTACCAGTTGGTCTAAACTTGGCTTATAATATGCATGGTTTATATGATCAGAATATATTTTAAATCCTGCGATATATCTTTTGACTCCCTCCATTGAGTAAATTAATATTTTGACTGTTTGGAAATCAGTTGGTTCTGTAGACTGATAACTGCATAAGCAGAACCACTAGCTTAAACGTGGCCTGGGAAAGTAGTCATAAACAGTTTTGCTTATTAGGTAATTTGTTGAAATGAATTAGAGGTCTTATTTAGTTTCCCATTAGAAAAGGTATATCCTCCTCTCTTTTTCTTTCTCTCTCTCTTGCTCTGTCTTACATTCTTGTGAAAAAGTCACATTTGGTGTAGTTAACAATTTGCATGGCTAGTCAGAATGGCCAGTACCTCCTGCCACTGTTGCTCTGAGATAATTTTCTGGGTCATGATCCTTACTTAGGTAAGTGAGGTTACATTATCTGAATATCACTTGTTCTTTATCTAGACAGAGCGATTCTGATACTGCTGGTGTTTAATAAGCTGGTACTATCAAATTACTTTAATTCTCATCTCTGTCCCTTCTGAGAGTTCGCTTGTGTTTTGACAAAAAAGACCCTGATTTTAAAATTAATTCTATCAGTAAAGTTCTATCCTAAAAAGTACAGGTTTTTTTAAAGCTTCATCAGTATCTATAGATACAAATTTTGCAGTGCATCTTCATATACATTCTTTACAAATTATATTATGATGCAAGCCAGTTTAAAATTACAATGAAAGAAGCAGCATTTAAAGTGGGAAGGTGACTCAGTGGCCTGAGGGAAGGCGTTCCAGACAGATGAGGCAGCGTAAGGGAAAGA
>NW_009622669.1:6711-13135 GCF_000690535.1 Cariama cristata
ATCATCGGGAGGGGCTGGTAAACTGAGCTCAAGTGTGCAGAATAAGGTGACACGCTAAAGCGCTGGTGAAACAGTAACTTTCTCAAATCAGTCACCTAATGAGATTCAGAGTTTGGGAATGATAGCCTAGTTAACGTTTTCATTACAAAATGGCACTGTTTTAACACAAAGGAGGAAAATTTTAAAAGCCATAGAACTTCTGCAGAAGTTTTTTTCCCTTGTCCGTACAATCAGAGAGCTGGGCAGAGTGAATGCTTTCTGAATGCTACGCACAAGGGGTCAAATAATAACCGCTAGCACTCCTTTTTCTAGCTATAACCAGACAACATGATTCCCCTAACCCCACAGGCCACTACTGCACTTTATTTGTTGGCACAAAGACTGCCATGCTTTTCTGCTGCCACCATGTGTTGAGATGATAGCTTCCATGTAAGTATGGATATAATCTTTCTTCCCCAGCTGTGGCCCTTCAGACTGACCATTTCTCAGCTCATCCTGTCACACTGTTCTAATACACTATACACAGTCTCTCCTTTCCGTAGAGTTTGCTTCTGTCATATTTTAGCAAACTGCTGTCAAACTATGGTCTCCTGCTTCCTAATCTATGTATGTCAAGCTCTCGTCCTTAGTTCGTTCCTCCAGCCACCTCACTGAACAATCATGCTGCTGTCCTCCAAACTGTTTATCCCAGGGCTACCTAGCTGAGGTGATCTGATGACCACAAGTTCAGAGATGAGCTGACCGCCATACATGCTGCTGATAAACCACTGAAACTCTCATCTGAGTGTGCTTGGAAAGCAAGAGGTCTCAAGAAATTATTTTTAAAATGTAGACTATCGATGAATGATCTCTCCTTATTCTCTTCTAGCAACAATCCTGTAAGACATTCTAATTAGGGGTGTATCTCATGAAGTATAATTTTGGCAACTAAGTTAGTGAATTTTTTGTCCTATTAAACATCTGATGAGAGCTGATATTCTTTGCAGTTCTAGTTGCCTATAACAGGCGCAAAAGCCTCTGATGGTCAAAGCACCAGCCACTCCTTCTGGTTTTGGTTACTCTAAAACCCTAGAGGTCCAGATGTACACTACCGTTAGGCTGAGCTGCTGCAGGCTCCTGCCGGCTGCCTGGCCCTTTGTGTAGGCCTCAGAGCATCTAATATAAAACAAGGAAATACACTGGGAAGCCACTATACCTAGTTAGAAAAAAAGATACTGAAGATACCTATATTTTATATAAATGATATATATGTTCTTAGTTCAGACAGAAGACAAGGACCTCTGGGTATGTATTTTCCTCATTACTGTGCAACTCAACATTTATCAGGTTTCCACAAACAATTACCACACTTATTTTGTTCTTTTACATTAAAAGCACTTACAGATGGACTCTCAGTGAAGTCTCTCAGTTCTTTAAGGGTTTTGGAATTTCTTTGTAAATAGCCTGGATGGAACTCTGCTCTCGGTTCTAGATGTGCAATGCCATTTCAGTGCTAAGAATAAGGACTGCACTGTAAATCTGTTTGACGAATGTGTAATTGGAAATAGAGACTGGTTACAAAACACAGCTCACCAGACTGACTCTTAATCCACTTTTAAAAATACAATCCATAATGTGGTGTTGTGCTAATCTCAACCCCAAGTCAAAAGCATTCATGTATATGACCCTGTCTCTGGACAACAGTAAGCAGTTAACAAAGGCAGACAGTGTAGATGACAGGTCTGCTTAATAGCCACCATAGAAATAACTACCATAAGAAAAGAAAATCTTTTATTACAATATAAATAAAAGGAGAAAAAGTTCAAATAATCA
The DNA here is from genome assembly GCF_000690535.1 of Cariama cristata. Taxonomy (NCBI): domain Eukaryota; kingdom Metazoa; phylum Chordata; class Aves; order Cariamiformes; family Cariamidae; genus Cariama; species Cariama cristata. The sequence continues at coordinate 8,524 of NW_009622669.1, forward strand.
AAATATAAAATACATAATATGGCTTTCACCTCGGTAACGTTCCTGTATTTCCTTTTCCTTTAGATGTAGGTAACAAGATACCTCCACTATTTGTACCAGTCCCTCTGACAATCTGTTCAGTTGGTATTAATCGTGGCTATAAACATAGTTTTTAGATGTTCTGGAGATGTATGTTCTGAAGAAAGGTAAAGAAGCCAATTGAAATGGATAGATCTGTAGTTGCTAGAGTCTAATCCTGTTTTATCTGAAGAACAAATCAGACAAGCCACAAACAAGGGGAGAGCAAAACCCAGAAAAGAACAGCAAAAACACAAACACAGTGTTTGGCTTAGTGCCAGCTCTTCCATATAATCTGAGGAAAACAAGTCCCTCGTTGTATCAGCTACAGCAAGATCTGGCAAACCTGTACCAGCATCACACTGAGTCAGTGCCAACCAGTGCTCTCTTAGTTGAAGACCTGGAGCAACATAGCAAAATTAGGCTTGTCTGCTAAGCCAGATTCTTATTAAAAACAAGAGAAGGAAAGACATGAAAGATAAGAGATAAAGTGAGGACATAAAAGAAGACAGGGAAGGAGAGAGTCATAGTAGGAATGCAAATCTCACATTATCACAGAGTGTCCCAAATTAGGTGAAGACAGTAGAACTGGCATTATCAGATCTCCTTTTATGGTCTGTTTTGAACTAGTCATGCCTCTCAATCAGGACAGTGAAATCCTATAGTGTCAGAATGGATCCTGTAGTCTGTGATGATGCTGGGAGTAGTAACCCTGACTGTAAATCTCACACCTTTCAATCAAGCTGGTTTTTTGGCATCAATGTCAAATCAAGCTTCCTCCTGCTTCACTTGCCCAAAGAAAGCCATGAATGGAACAGCACATCCCCTTGATATTTTGTTCAGTAATGAAACCCAGATTCTGGGTTATTAATTTTAATCCATTGATTTCTGATCTTGTGTTTCGGTTGATTACCAGACATAGCCTCCACCAAGTCACTGGATTTTATAGATAGGAGTCCTCATTAGTATTATCTCCACTTTTTCTGTATTTAGTTTTTTTAATGATTTTTAAAACCAGTCTCATATAACAGGTTGCATCAAACTTCTGCTTCTTTGGGCAACTGCCAGTCTCTATATATCAATATTTGCTGTGTGCTCTACAAATCATTGAAATCTGTTGCACTGACCCCAGAAAGAAGGCTGATGTGAGCCAAACCTTGCACCCAGAGATGGTGGTAACTTCAAGGAGATCCTACTCAGCCACGTGAGCCACGTGAGCACTTCCAGCTCACGTACTTTATGTTTGAACCATAAAGGGAAACGATCCACTTTAAAATTTGAATGCTAGCAAATTAAAGAACCCAGCTGCTTGTAGAATGTTGTTTAGATATCCCACCTTAAAAAAAGACTTTCCCTTACAAAAGCAAGAATGTAGGAGAACCTAATAAAATAGTAACTATACAGGGAACAGTAAAATGATTGCGAACAGACACTTTTTGCTAACTCTTTTGTATTACAGGCATCTTTGCAAGTTGACCAAGTTCTTTGGAAGGCTAATCTTATACAAGATAGTATTGTACAATGGATAATACTGCACGAGAAAAAAAAAATCATAATTTAAAATAAGGACACAGTGTCCTCCTTGTCTTTAGGCAGGGAATCCACCGTAAAGAATCTGACACTTTCACAATTGAGTAAAAGTTTTTTACAAAAAACGGATTTTACAAATCCGCTTTAACAATTGCCACCCGTAACATCAATTATTTCATGTTCTGGGGCTTATCTCTATGTTTTACAGAAATCTTTATAACATTTTTCAGCTGTACCATTTCTACTGCAACAAAGCAAAATACTGGTGTATTTTTACCTATTGATTTCATTTTGAAAAGCAAATAGATGGAACATTGGATGAAACTGGATGAGGATAGTACAAGAGATTGTGGCTCTGTGTGGATGACTGAAAGACTGCTTTCATTACTGTGGCTATAACTAACTTTTTGGAAAAGTCTGACTCCTCTCCTGTGGATGTTAGTGACAGATCAACCACTGATTTCATTGGAAACAGCATCAGGCCCCATAAATAACTAGTACATTTCATCTACATAATTAACAAGACTGAAAAATTCTGTAGTAACACTCAGGCGATCCTCACATGAGCTCTGCCCTGTTACATGATAAAGCCTCTTTTGGGCTGGGTGAAAAAGAAATATGCACTGAAGGAATGCTTCAAAATTATTATTTGGGCCTTCTACAGAAAAGAGCTACCACTTCTTGCATCCTTCGGATATGTCTCCACTTCTAAAATTAGAATCTGAGTTAGAATCATACAATACGTGGCAGGCTTACGCTAAGAGATGCACTGCATAATGATATGAATAGAAAATATCCAACTCATATTATCTTACACGACGTTTGCAAATCACTATTGAACTAGCTTTACCAGAAACATCCAGAAAATTGCTGTTAACACTTTTCTTGCAAAAAGAAGAATGGCCTTAAGAGAATTCACTACACTCTGTAATCTAAAAGAGAAATAGGGCTTGCCACTGCTGTTCAAATTACCGGACCTTTAAATGTAATACCTCAAGCAATAGCTACTCGCTGATGCTTCAAGAAAAGACATCATTGCTATTGTCCAAAGCTGCACAGGGAGGGAGCAATTCGCTCTCCTTGGAATAAGGTAGTATAACTAGGCCGGTACAACAAAAGACAAAGTGGGTACTTTACGAGTCCACATTTGTATTCAACCAGCAAAATGGTTACAAGTCTGCTAAGCTTCTCTTCTGAAGTTACTCTCTCAGCCCACTAGAGCAAACTTGTCTAACGCACTATTTCACACTCCACATTAGCAAGAAATAATCTCAGCCTTGGGATGAGCAAGACCAGTGGTTGGTGGGATGGAAACCAAAAGTGGGTAGTCACCTTGTGCTCCGGAGAGATCTGCAAGATCACCACCTGACTAGAACTCGACTGCAAAGAACCTTAAGGAAACTTTCAAAGAAATGATACATTTAATATTTTGGTTCCAGAATTTTCAATGGGAATTTTGAAATTTTGAAAAATCACAATCTAAAACCCTAACCAAAATCAAGGACCAATTACAAAGACAATATTAATATTTTTGACAGCAATTTGGAATTGGATTACAACCACATGCAAAAACCTGGTCTTGTAGAAAATCTTGTTTAGACATGCTGAGATTTTTTCCTCCTTTTCATTTTCCCCATCTCTCCACATTTTCTCTTTGTGAGATAGTTGTATAAACACCATCTTCCTGCTCTGTATAATTGAAGGTCACATGTGGTAGTCACAAGAACACAATCATTATTGCTGCTATCACATATATTTATGGGCAATAACAGAGTCTGCTGTTGTATCATATATTGGGTGTTTCCCAACCGTCGCTCAGAAAAAATCCAATGAAACTGGTATGCAAGAGGTAGGTTTTGCGTCTTTTCTCAAAACTTTTTCTTATATAGGAAAATCGAAGACACAAATGCAATTGTTAGTATGATATCACTGTTTCTTTTGAATGTCTTCTTTTGTAGACTGGGCTTTAATAAAGTCCATGTGAAACCTGTAATTATGTCTTACAGGCAGTGTTTGATTTTCAAAAGCATGTACTGTGTTCCTCTAAATCAAGAGCAAATTTCTATTGCATTGTACAGCACCTTCATCAGCCTAATGGCACATAAACTTTTGCAAACCCATTTGTGACAGCGTAGTAAGAAGTTATTACCACATATCTGATACCAGCTTTTCTCACTATCAGTTGGAGACCTTTGGATGTGAGCTCCTTTGTCAGCCTCGGAGAGACAGTGGGACATGAGTTTGCTGACAATCCAAACACTGATTTGTCATTGCTAGCATTTGTGTATCTGTTCCCCACAAAGCTCCTGGAGATTCTTCATTTGTACATTCCCAACTGTCATTCTCAGACTATGCAGACCTTCTACACAATAATATATAGTCTAGTTGTACTTAGGTGTCCTTTTAGAGCAAGGAAATTGCCCACTGTTGCTTGAATGACAGCCTACTTGCTTTTGCAATGTAGAAGCAGTGCTGGACCATTATTTTCTTTTTTGTTTGTTTGGGTTTTTTTGCCAATGTGATATATAGAATATATCAACTCTCTCTGGATCTGCCTCAACACTCTTGCCCGTCTCTTGCAGAGGCAGACACGGCAACAGCAATCCGTATTTGCCCATCAGCCAACACTTTTACTTCAGAATCACAACCTGTGACATGCACATCATTGCCCATATCTTTAATCATACTGCAAACTCCTTGTATTGGTTTAAAAATTAAACCAAGAGATTGATGAGCTCGAAAACAGAAAATTCTTTCTCCTGTAGACACTGGTGGCACTTTCTAACACCCCAGAATAAACACACTGAGTGCTGTTATGTTCTTCTGAAACAATGACAGAACAAAGGCAAGAGGACATTAGAATGAGGTTTCATTACCAGAGACACTGCCATGTGAGGAAGTATTGCAAGCTACTCTTGTAGGTAAAGATACCCAAATATATCCAGACCCTTTCAGATGATAGATGCTTATCTGAAACACAGGACAGGCTGCGGGGACCAGCAGCAGTTCTGCTTATGGGGGGGGG